>NW_023396955.1:47500-84862 GCF_011125445.2 Fundulus heteroclitus | reverse complement strand
CATGCAGGAAGCATGCAAGGAGTATGCAGGGAACGTAGTGGAGAACATGGCAGGGAACATGAATAAATGACCATGAAAGAATGAACAGAATAACAGGACAACTGCATGGTGGGATGCCTGGATGACAGGATAAATAACAGAGGATGCTTAGGGATGATGCACATAAATGAATGAGTGACCAAGAGGGAATGAACAGGACAGGACGCGGGCTTAATGAGACTTGAATGAGATTTGAATCCACCACCAGTATTCGTAGTTAGATTACCTTTAAGATGAGCATTAGGCGGCTAAGATGAATGAAAAGTAAGAGCAGATATGTGAGGCATGCTGATGATAGCCATCGCCCAACGATTGGGCTCCACAAGCGTCTGCTGTTGCGCAGCTCACATCCTGAATGCTGAAATAACTCTAGATGAAAGGCCACAAGATTAACGATTTCTTTGACAATTTCACGAATCTGCAAACCAACTGTTTTTAGAATCCTCCAAAACTTACGAATGCACATCCGTAAAATTTAACGCATCTACAGACAAAAAGACATTATAGAAAGTGTATTTCAAATCCGGACGAGAAGCAAGCCAGACCAGAAGGAAAGTTCAGAACGGCAACTCTTAACCAGAGTATCCTGTTCAAGGAGGGAAGGAAACGAAATTAGTGAGCTCAAGCTGCCTGGAAATAAAAAACGTGACTCTTAAAATGATGCACCTGCGAGATTGAGGTGACCGAGCGAGGAGAGCAGCCGACGCTCAGAAATAACTGATATGAAACTGATATCTTGAGAATTCGAGAGCTTGTCTGTAGGCAAAAACCATCATGGAACTAGGTTAAGATCAATACGTAGAACTCAATGCAGGCTGACAGGTTTAGTTTGAGAAAAACAACTGGGAATAGTGAAAAGAATATCTTTAAGAAGAAAACATCCAGAAAATGAAGGACCATTAAACACGGGTAACACTTCTTAAGACATAATCGATAATGTTTGCTTAGCTCATAAATACGTAGAATGCCAAACGCATACCAAATGCTGTTATGAATCGATTAGCTTATTTAGCTTATTCCATGTTGTTTGGATAAATTTAATAATTTAATTCAGATTATGCACTGCATCCTGCTAACTGATGATCTCATTGCTTAGTAGCTTTAGTTAGCCTCACGCCTGCAGAGAGGATCCATAATTGAAAATAGTATCAACCAGACAACAGCACCTTCAGTGATGCTCTCCGGATATTCATCTTGAATGAATTCTTGAACCTAAAAGAAGAAATAGACAATCCCTAAATACATGAGCAAGTTGCTGTTAAAGATCGCCCAATACTCAAACCATCCCCACAGCCATCCCGACGTCGGGTCCCAGCTGACATTCAGATAATACCTACGAACAAAAACCTTAAATAACTTTAACATGTATAATTTCACAACACCTGAAGAATTGATTGGCAAAACATTGAAATGACAAGAGTGACAGAAGTGGCCTGGTCAGCATAAATGAGAAGTCTGCACCCAATACAGACCAGTCCAAGCGGATGCCAAATTGCACCAGAGTTGCAGCGGTTTAATAACGATTGGTATCAATTGCTGAATTTAAAATGCACTTCATACTCCAACCAGTAGGTGGCAGCAATGCCACCACAAGCCCGGTGGCTACCGGCAACACCAGAAGAAGAAAAAAACGAAAACAAACAGTGAAATGAAATACGTTCGCCTGAATAGAGGACGAACATGGGTGAATACATATTACCTGAGCTGGCTCCGAACGCATTAGCGAGTGAATGAGAGAGTAGATCCGGCTGAAAAGTTGCGGCCGGGACGAGCGGCAAGGTGGCGCCGCAAAGCCGATGAAAACCAGAGGAGGTCCCGGATGAGTCGGCGGATCCGCGAACCAAGAGCCAGCCCCACGGGATCAGTTTGAGAAAGACCCCCGGCGCGCTATGAAGCGAAGCTGACTGGAACTTAGGCAGAGTTGGGACGCGTCTGCGTCGCTTGCGAGTTCATTGCGCCAGGAATCGGAGCTGACAAAAAAAGAGGTCGGAAAGGAAGATGTGCGGCTAGATGGTATTCCTATGGCAGAAGGATTTCAGGATAAGTTATTATCTCTTGAAACCGGTCAACAGAGTCCAAACCGGACACGGCGCAGCCACCGCTTGCTCGCTGAGGAGAAGGCCGAGACGAGGATGTGGAGTTCTTTTTAAGATGAACCCAGGATGCTGATTGGCTTCGAGGAGGAGCAGTTCAAAGCTGATTGGCTTGTGTCGGAGGCGGATGAGTCCCTGATTGATGGAGGTAGACAAAAGAGTTTCTCCAGTCTGAATTTTCGCTTAAAGTTCAAATAGAAAACCACATACTTATAGTTTCTCATTTTATAGTATGTTCAAAATTAAAAACATCACAAGTGAAAAAAATAATAAATTCTAACTTTTTTTTTGTTTATAGCACAAAATAATTCACTGAAATAGCAGACTACGCAAAATTCCTCATTCAGTCACGTGACCCACGAGGAGCCGCTGTAGAATTCCGTGACGTCACACTAGTCAGGAGGTAGTCGGGAAGCGGTCATTTTACATAGCGTGTCAGTATTTTTTCACCTTTGCGATGGAGTTTGTATGTTTAAACGAGGACGAATACGAAGCGAGCCAACTTAATGTTAAAAACGAGGAGTGCTGTGTCTAGCCATATGCGTTTGAGCCGTTAGTTAGGCGTGAATTACGAGACAACACCGAGGAAAGTGGAGAAAGTAGGAGTAGCGATGATGACCACGCTAGTAGGCCGACATCGTCGTCATCCGACTCAGAATCTGCCAGTGAAGAGGATATTGACGACCGTTCCCATCGACTGACAAATACTGACTGGTATGTTTTTTGATTCTACGATTTTTTTTTTACTTTTGAGTAGTGACCCCTCTGAGAGTGATGTCGATTTAATTGCTTTTATGTCTAATTAAATTCAAATTGATGCTAATGCTAAGCTACTTCTTTCGTGTTTTTGATTTGAATTTTTAAGCAACCTCGTACTGTAGGCATAGTAGACAAAAACTAACATTAGCCATTTGACCATTACTAATTCATATTTTTAGGTGGGTGATTATGAATCTGGATTGTTTATATTTTACAGGTGCAAATGTGGCAACTGTGTGATTATGCCCACAGTGGATGAATGCAAGTGCTGCACAGAAACGCACCTTGTTGATCAGGAAGTCGAGTCAGCTGGGCTGCAATGTACAACCTTACATGAAGGCTTTCAGGGAAACTGCCTCAACCAGTATGTCCTCAAGGCATCTTTTGTTGAATTTTTGGAGGGACATGGTCCTCTTGGAAATGATGAACCAGTAAACGAGTAAGTAGTTGAAAAATTGTTTATTGAAAATACATGTATTAGTGCTAAATTCTAGTCCTACACTGTATGCACCTGTGATGTAGTTATTTTACTGTAAATTAAATGCAGTTGTTTCTGCACCTTAGGCCTATATATTTTATTTGGAAACAGCAAAAAACATTGAAATATAACTACATTGCTTTAGTAAAACACAAAAACAATCATTTACATGTACATAGCAAACAAATATAACATCAATTACATTCAGAACATATCACTTAAGTAGGGCATAGTTTAAAACAGCATTACAATAATTTTGAAATTTTATTACAGGTCTAAACACTTTTTGCATCATATTATCTTTTTATTTTAGGATTTACAGGTACATTGCATATAGAAGAATGATCAGATGTATTTGGGGACGCATTGGAAAAGGAAATAGGAAAGTTCTTCCATCCTGTGCAGTGAATAAAATAAAAGAGACCTGGGAGTCAGCAGACTACACTGGTTTTAAATACCCAACTGTGTGAACCTCGACTTCCTTGTTACAACTACTGTGAGTTTATCGACGTTGTCATATTGGTCTTTCACGTATTCAGGAGCAATTTGGGCTTCTAAATCTTGCCTTGCAACTTCATAAGAAGGTATGGCCTCCCGATGAGCCATTACTTCATCCAACAACTCATCAATGTATGCTGAAATAGAAACAATAAGCATTTCATGCATGAAAGTTGAAAAGCCAAGTGTGAAACAACATTATACCAAGTACACACCATAAGTACAAGGGACTTTAACTTGTTTGGCTACTGGTTCTCCTTTTTTTGCCTTTGGAAATGAGAGCTGCCACATTTTTTTTCCAGCTTTGTTCTTAGCCTGCTGTCTGTTGGAATTCTCATTGAAATGGAGAATGGCAAGCATCAATCTGTAACAGAAATTTTCATGATGAAATAATACTTGGAATTAGGATGACAATATGTCAGTTAAGTTATTATCCATTCAGGATTTAAGCAACCTACCTGGCATTCATACTGTGGTAGAAAAAGAAGTGCAAGAACTTTGGTGCAAAGAAGCACACCACCTTGTGGTAGCTTTCAACACTTGATGTCTGCACATGAGGTGACAATTTACTAATGTCGGCAAGCAGAGTACGGTTAGTGACAATTGATTTCACCTCAACATGGGCCCTTGAACCTGCAGTGATTGTGAAGGTAGTATTATGAAAAGCCCTTAGGAGATTGAGTTTTGAGAAAGCTGAAAATAATTTTTCACCTTCTGCAATCCACTCTCTGTCCTCTACCAACTCATCATGTGCACAGGTTGGAAAGTTCTCAAATGGGTGTTCATGGATGTCTACAATGTGGTTCATCACCAACTTCCACTTGGCCACAACCAGCTCAGCATTTCCATCACTGCTTGCCCCACACCAATATACATGGTTGGAGATGCTGTGGATCCACGGTGAGATGGTGTGACATAACTTTTTCTTTGATGATGCGTCAAGCTTTTTTGTAATACCTGGAAGATGTAAATGTGTATTATATAATTATCCATATATAATATCCATATTTCTAACCTTACATAACTATATATATATATATATATATATATATATATATATATATATATATATATATATATATATATATAGTTATGTAAGGTTAGAAATATGGATATATTATCATTGTAAACATTTACCTACTTTTTTTGCCATGATTGATATAATTCAAGCCATTCTGCCTACCTTTTGCTATATGCTAGGCATCAAACCAGTGATTAATTGAGGGATAAATCTCGCGCATAAACTTTTTAACACTGTAATGACGGTCTGTTGTCAAGTCAGTAACAGTGACTCCAGCATCTTCTAGGAATTGAAGTGACCTCTTTAGGCTTTCCAACTCCATTGCATATGAGTTTTTCACTTCTGTACACTGAAAAAATGGTTAAGTATAATATTAGTTAATCTATAATCCTGTAATTGAAAGAGTACTCAATTAAAAACCACGCTAACATGACGTTCACTAAATCCAATATATATTGTTTGTTAAAGGCATACTATGCAACATTTTTCAGTTAATTAATGTGTTCCATACCGTTTTGGATGATTAAATGAGTCATTTCAGGTCGAACAAAGGTTTTCTCGGCCGCCCTGGTGGTCTGTGGGGGAAATACCGTACTTGCAATTGCAAGAGCTCACGGCCCGCACTCACAGGCTCAGAAGTCTTGCTTTACGGCGAGAACTCCATGTGTTTTTGCCCTACCATGCACTATATGCACGCGCGAAAGCAACAACAAAGAACCGCGTGTTAACGTCAAATAAACATGCAAGCATATCGAGTTTTATTATTATTGTTATTATTATTATTTTTTTTTTTATGTTGGTGAGATGCTGCCGCGGCGGCCGAGGCGGCGGCTGCGGCTTGGCGAGGTGGTGGCGGTAGCGTCTCGCCAACATAAAAAAAATATAATAATAATAATAAAACTGGTGAGGCGGCGGCCGCCGCCGCGGCTTGGCGGTGGCGTCTCGGCAACATAGAACATAATAATAATAATAATAAAAGTAATAATAATAAGTAATTAAAGCCGCAAGCGGCGATGAGCGGCCCTCGCAGCCAAGCACCGCTGGGGTACGCGCACCGCCTGCCGCCAGCCACCGCAGAAGCTGTCACGCATTTTCC
The DNA here is from genome assembly GCF_011125445.2 of Fundulus heteroclitus. NCBI lineage: Eukaryota > Metazoa > Chordata > Actinopteri > Cyprinodontiformes > Fundulidae > Fundulus > Fundulus heteroclitus. Next base: position 78,878 of record NW_023396955.1, on the reverse strand, counting down.
CCGCCCGCCCACCGGGCGATTCACACGAACCTGTTCGGCAGCGCTCCCCCACGACTCACAAAAAATCTTGTGCAGATTGGTCGATGCAGCGAGGAGATACAGCGGTTGAATAATGATAATGCATTTGGCCACTGGGCCGGACCGCTGGGGTTGTAAAGAGATGACATGTTGGAACTATATAAATAAAATTTCATTGAATTAATTTGTCTTTATATAAAACATACGAGTTGCCTCTTGGCATGACATGCACTATATATATATATATATATATATATATATACACACATTTGACCTAATAAAATACATTATTCATGTTTTTATTAGGTCAAATGCAATAATTCAATTCAATTCAATTTTATTTATATAGCGCCAATTCATGAAACATGTCATCTCAAGGCACTTTACAAAGTTACGTTCAATCATATTATACATATTGGGTCAGATTATACAGATTGGTCAAAAATGTTCCTATATAAGGAAACCGGTTGATTGCATCAAAGTCCCGACAAGCAGCATTCACTTCTGGAGAAGCGTAGAGCCACAGGGAGAGTCGTCTGCATTGTACATGGCTTTGCTGCAATCCCTCATACTGAGCAAACATGAAGCGACAGTGGGAAGAAAAACTCCCCATTAACGGGAAGGAAAACCTCCAGCAGAACCGGGCTCAGTATGAACGGTCATCTGCCTCGACCGACTGGGGGTTACAGAAGACAGAGCAGAGACACAACAAGAGAGACAAAAAAAGCACAGAAGCACACATTGATCCAGTAATCTGTTCTACATTAGATGGTAGTAGCGGGTGAGCCGTCTTCTTTGGATGATGTCACAGTTAACAGAACACCAGACCAGGTGTACCTACAATGAACATAAAAGAGAGAGAACAGAAAGGTAAAGCAGAAATGACAACACGTAATGCATAATTGAAGAACAGTAGAACTCTATAGAGTGAGAAAATTAGATCCTAAAGTCCTCCAGTAGCCTAAGCCTATAGCAGTAAAACTATAAAGGTAGCTCAGAGTAACTTGAGCCACTCTAGTTATAAGCTTTGTCAAAAAGGAAGGTTTTAAGATTAGTCTTAAAAGTAGACAGGGTGTCTGCTTCACGGACCAAAACTGGGAGTTGGTTCCACAGGAGAGGAGCCTGATAGCTAAAGGATCTGCCTCCCATTCTACTTTTAGAGACTCTAGGAACCACCAGCAGACCTGCAGTCTGAGAGCGAAGTGCTCTGTTAGGAACATACGGGGTAATCAGAGCTCTGATATATGATGGAGCTTGATTATTAAGGGCTTTATACGTTAGAAGAAGAATTTTAAATTCTATTCTTGATTTTACAGGAAGCCAATGAAGGGAAGCTAAAATTGGAGAAATATGATCCCGCTTGTTGATTTTCATCAGAACTCTTGCTGCAGCATTTTGGATCAGCTGAAGGCTTTGAACTGCATTTTGTGGACTTCCTGATAGTAACGAGCAGCTCCTTTAGTGCCAGACTTAGACATCCTGTCTGTAAAAAGGAGCGCTACCGCAAGTCATTCATTCCTGCTGCTATCAGAATATACAGTGTTGCACTGTAACCAATGTGCAATAATCTAATTCACTGTGCGATAACCCGTGCAATAATCCTGAAAGAAGTGACTTCTGCTGCTATCAGTAACTGTAACCACAACTGTTATAACTAATGTGCAATAATCTATTTTATACACTGTGCTATAACCTGTCCAATGATCCAAAGAACTTCTGCTGCTATCACCAGGTATATATGTCAGTACATGTGTATGTAGGCATATAATATATATATATATATATATATATATATATATATATATATATATATATATATATATATATATATATATATGGTTGGACATTGAAACTGAAACACCTCTCATTTTAGTGTGGGAGGTTTCATGGCTAAATTGGACCAGCCTGGTGGCCAATCTCCATTAATTGCACATTGAACCAATAAGAGCAGAGTGTAAGGGTCCAATTAGCAGGGTAAGAGCACAGTTTTGCTCTAAATATTGCAATGCACACAACATTATGTGTGACATACCAGAGTTCAAAAGATGACAAATTGTTGGTGCACATCTTGCTGGCGCATCTGTGACCAAGACAGCAAGTCTTTGTGATGTATCAAGAGCCACAGTATCCAGGGTAATGTCAGCATACCACCAAGAAGGACGAACCACATCCAACAGGATTAACTGTGGACGCAAGAGGAAGCTGTCTGAAAGGGATGTTCGGGTGCTTACCCGGATTGTATCCAAAAAACATAAAACCACGGCTCCCCAAATCACGGCAGAACTAAATGTGCACCTCAACTCTCCTGTTTCTACCAAAACTATCCGTCGGGAGCTCTACAGGGTCAATATACACAGCCGGATTCAGAGTGTCTGAAAACATAAAGTACATTTTGCTGCATTGACGTGTATTCTCTCTGAGCGCAGCTTGGTCTGACCTAAGATGGCCGCTCTGTCGGCACGCCTCTCACCCGACGACGGGGCGTCTACGTCATGGGTTAAAGCAAAAATAATCAGTTTGACTGAAAAATATTTTTAGTCAGCCCATATATTCCTGGGACCGTGGAAATAATGCCACATTAGTTACCTGACTTGCTTATTGTGCAGAGTCAACTTTAACCAAATCTGGTAGTTTTACAATATCCACTGACCATTCATGTCTCTGTCCCACCTTTCAGCTTCAGAGCCTTGGTGTCTTCCTGGACAGCCTCCCATCCTCTCCTCCACTGTCCACATTCATAACATCACCTGGTTAACTTTCATATCGACAACATCAAGTTCTTCCTCAACACTTTAGCCAAACTGGTCCACAGTCCACTTTACACTTTCCGCTCCCTTCCCTCCCTGTCCTCCAGAAAACCTCCATAAACTACAACTAGTACAAAAGACAGCAATTTACATCTTTACATCATCTACTTCACATCTGAACATTACCTTCACTGGCTCCCTGTCACCTTCAGTATAAATTAATCATATGAACAAACAAGGCCAACCACAACCTGGACAATGCAGGACACATAACCAACACTATGATGTCATACATTTTAGTTTAACACAGATCGCACATTACAATAATCACTTTCTGCTTTGCCCGTTATTGCACAGCAATTAATTATCACAACTCATGAGTTTATAAAAAGGCATTAACTTTTTTGAATTTTAATAAAACAGATATATTTTAGCCCTGTGACTGGCAACCTGTCCAGGATGGACCAGCCCCCACCCCCCACGACCCTGTGTGACGCCGAGCTGCGTTTCCCCATCAGATACGGCTTGACGTCACACCTGTAGGGAAAAGCCGGTATAAATCGATGAAGGATGGGATGTTAATGTTTTAAAAAGTTTAATAAAATTGCTCAAAGTTTATCAGAAAAAAACATAACTTGCTTTTAAATATGGCCATTTTTAATAAGCAAAATGTTAATGTATTTCGTAAAGTTATTGTTGAAGGTAATCTTGGCTGCAGTACTCTGTTTGGCAGGTGTTTTGGGGTTGGAGTAAAATGAGTCCATAGATCCACAGACAGGAGGCTTGTTCAGTGGTTTCTAGTACGACTTGCTTCTACGGTGTCGCTCCACTGCGTGTAAAAATAAAAACAACTTCATAAAAGCTCTCTGAGAATCACCTCTGGCCTCACCCAGTTAGAACTTGCTCTCCAGTCCATGTTGTAGCTGCAGTTTTTTTTTTACGTTGTTTCCTTAATAATCTGTACACATCAAAATCCTTGTCATTTTTTTAAGAGTGTCGTGGTGCGCAGCGGCTCATCAGGTGGAGCTGCTGCATATTGACTGATAGCCGCTCTGACTGCAGCTCTGCCTTCTTTTGTTCAGAAAAGCGCAGGTGAAATTAATTAATTTATTATTTTACTTTTTCCAAATCGGACCCAGTCAAATGCGGGACAAAAGCGCGTCATGGTAAAGTAGCCTTTACTCTTCGAATTTTAAATAAAGCGTTACAGCGAATAATGAGGAGGTCCCTGCTTGGTTTATCAGCTAAGTTGCTGGAAGCCAGTGAATACACGCTGAAAGGTGACATGGCCACAGGTGGAAATAATTCATTAATTAACTGGAGCAGCGACAGTGTGTCTGTCGACAGACACGCTTACCGAGGGAAGTTGTTGTCAGATGGTCAATCCGCTCCACTTCCTGACTTGCTGGTTCGCATAAACCCAAAGAAAACCTTTGACCACCACTACTTTCATTCATGCATCTGTGGCCAGTTTGAGATGTTACAAAAGTTATGATTGAACACCGATCATAACTTTTGGTCTACGTATACATGTCTGTGCTGGTAGCCAGCGCAGAGCCATAGAGAGAAAGGCTCTGAGCAGTGTCCGAAATTAACTTTGTTATTCACCGGCCAAGTTGGCCGGTAGATGTAAAAATCAACCGGCCAGGCATATTTTTTACCGGCCAAAATATAAATTTTGACCAGACCTCAACTTTTATAAAAATTAAGAGTGAAATTATGTTAATTATGGGGGGCGTGGTTGGGGGCGTGGCTGACTGGAACCTGGAAGAGTTATAAACAGACTTATAAACAGACTAATTGGCGTTTTAGACTGTATCTGGTTAGCAGATCTGTTTTCTGATCCAGCGTGCAGCCATGACTGGTTCTGAATGTGAAAGAAGCTGAACCAGCTCCGCAGAAGGCGGGTCTAGACTGAGCTCTGGATGGACAGAGCTGTGAACGGATCGTATGGGTTTTGTTATTTTTATGTTACTTTTATTTTATTTGGTACAAACATTTACTCGCCATGTGGCAGCTAGCCCTCTGAAATTCACTCGCCAAAAGGGAAATTTACTCGCATTTGGCGACTGGCGAGTGTTAATTTCGGACCCTGGCTCTGAGCCAGCGGAACCCGGATGTAAACAAGAGCCTTGCTTGCTAGCCTTAGGGCGCTAGCATTAGCGCTATAAGTAGCACCTTAAGACGCTAGAATTAGCCGCAGAACTGAGACTGCTCATCCCACCTCAAGTTGTGGTGGGGGATATTACACTACATGCATATATAATCCAAACAGCCTTATCTGGTTTTCTGCTTCCCCTCCTAAATTCTCCAATGTGTGGTGCTAATGTTGTTAGCTGTGACATCACGCGCTTCTTCCTCAGGCAAACGGACACGTTTCAGATTGTTGGAGTGCGCCCCCTGCTGTTGGGAAGTCTTCTTCTTCTCTTGTTCTTTATGAACTTTTCTCACAGTGTGTCATATACGTTCAACTGTCTGTTGTTCCTCACAATATTTACATCTGCCAGTGTTATGCTTCCCTATTTTGAATAATGTACCATTTAATCCTGTGTGGGCAAATCTAAGTCTTGATATGAGATAAGATAAGATAGTCTTTATTGATCTCACATTGGAGAAATTCACTTGTCGGCTCAATAGTGTGTGTGTATATATATATATATATATATATATATATATATATATATATATATATATATGTATATACACATGCCTACATACACATGTACTGACATATATTCACTTGGTGAAAGCAGAAGAAGTTTTTCTGGATCCTTGCACAGGTTATAGCACAGTGTATTAAATAGATTATTGCACATTAGTTATTGCCCAAAGTTATAACAGTTGTGGTTATATAGAACAGATTACTGGATCACTGTGTGCTTCTGTGCTTTTTTTGTCTGTCTTGTTGTGTCTCTGCTCTGTCTTCTGTAACCCCCAGTCGGTCGAGGCAGATGACCGTTCATACTGAGCCCGGTTCTGCTGGAGGTTTGTCCTTCATGTTAATGAGGAGGTTTTTTTCCCCTGTTGCTTCTGCTTGCTCAGTATGAGGGATTGTTGCAAAGCCATGGACAATGCAGACAACTCTCCCTGTGACTCTACGCTTCTTCAGGAGGAAATGCTGCTTGTCAAGCAATCCCTTTGCAGCAATCCCTCATACTGAGCAAGCATGAAGCGACAGTGGGAAGAAAAACTCCCCATTAACGGGAAGGAAAACCTCCGGCAGGACCGGGCTCAGTATGAACGGTCATCTGCCTCGACCGACTGGGGGTTACAGAAGACAGAGCAGAGACACAACAAGAGAGACAAACAAGCACAAAAGCACACATTGATCCAGTAATCTGTTCCACATTAGATGGTAATAGCGGGTGAGCCGTCTTCACTGGATGATGTCACAGTTAACAGAATGCCAGACCAGGTGTACCTACTACGAAGAAAAAAAAAAGAGAGAGAACAGAAAGTTAAAGCAGAAATGACAACACGTAATGCATAATTGAAGAACAGTAGAACTCTATAGAGTGAGAAAATTAGATCCTGATGTCCTCCAGTAGCCTAAGCCTATGGCAGTAAAACTATAAAGGTAGCTCAGAGTAACATGAGCCACTCTAGTTATAATCTTTGTCAAAAAGGAAAGTTTTAAGATTAGTCTTAAAAATAGACAGGGTGTCTGCCTCACGGACCAAAACTGGGAGTTGGTTCCACAGGAGAGGAGCCTGATAACCAAAGGATCTGCCTCCCATTCTACTTTTAGAGACTCTAGGAACCACCAGCAGACCTGCAGTCTGAGAGCGAAGTGCTCTGTTAGGAACATACGGGGTAATCAGAGCTCTGATATATGATGGAGCTTGATTATTAAGGGCTTTATACGTTAGAAGAAGAATTTTAAATTCTATTCTTGATTTTACAGGAAGCCAATGAAGGGAAGCTAAAATTGGAGAAATATTATCCCTCTTGTTGATTTTCATCAGAACTCTTGCTGCAGCATTTTGGATCAGCTGAAGACTTTGAACTGCATTTTGTGGACTTCCTGATAGTAAAGAATTACAATAGTCCAGCCTTGAAGTAACAAATGCATGGACTAGTTTTTCAGCATCACTCCTGGACAGAATGTTTCTAATTTTGGCGATATTCCGGAGGTGAAAAAAGGAAACTCTGGAAACCTGTTTAATATGGGATTTAAATGACATGTCTTGGTCAAAAATAACACCAAGGTTTTTTACGTTATTACCAGAGGCCAAGTTAATGCCACCCAGATTAAGTGATTGGTTAAGAAGTTTATTTTTTGAGGACTCTGGCCCAAAGATTACAACTTCGGTCTTGTCAGAATTTAGATGCAGGAAATTTAAAGTCATCCAGCTTTTGATGTCATCAAGACATGACTGCAGTCGATATAACTGATTGGATTCATCAGGATTTATGGATAAATATAGCTGAGTGTCATCAGCATAACAGTGGAAATTAATCCCATGCTGTCTGATAATTTTACCGATCGGAAGCATATATATAGTAAAGAGTTATAGCAGCAGAACTGCTACAAGAAGCAGCAGTTCTGCTGCTGCTTCTTGCCTTTTGACAGACAGCTTACTTGAGTGGCTTTAACACGCACTACTTGACTGTTTGGACCTTTGGGAAGTTGTTGAAGTGCACAAAGAACCAGCTTCTGTGCAAACTTGTTTTTATAGATGCATCAAGAGCTCTTTTGGCTTGTTTAGCAGCAGTTTTCCATTTGTCATAACTGAGCTTGAAACGAGAATGAAGTCTGTTCATCTTTTCTTCACGCAGCACTTGACCCTTTTCATGGAGTTTTTTCTGTCTTGCACTTTTCCTAAAGCGTTCTACTGAAAAAGCTTCACTTGTGGTCACAGTCTTTCTGCATGGCCATGTCATTGTCCATTTTGTTTAGATCCTTTGGGGTTTATTGTTTAACTTTAGCTTAATTATCTTTACATTAGAAGTATGTAGATTTAGCCTAATTTAAACACACACCCTTTAAATGTGTTCATAAACTTAAATTATTTCTCTAGTTAAAGATCAACTTAGTTGTGCAGTTACAAACACCTTAATCTGAATAATAAATCTTTCAACTATTACAAGACAGAAACTATTTCCATGTAAAACCAAATCATAAAACTTCCCTTTTCGGTACCTTGGTTACCCTTAATAAAACCAACAAACAAAAAACACTCGTATCTGTCTTAAGTTAGCTGGAATCAACTTCCTTGAATGAGATAAAACAAAATGTATATATTTTTCTTAACTTGAGTTTAACTTTTAACATGTGTACACCTGACTTGTATGTATACTGCAGCATGTTACCCTTCAAGCACTTATTGAGTCCCTTAAAGCTTAGCAAGGTTAATTCACCTCTTCACATTTAACTTAATTTAAACGTGTTACTTGGTGGCAAATTAAGCCCGCTGCACTCCCGGACAACAGCTGCTTCTGGTTTGGCTAATTCCTGCGTGCAGTCGGCCTTTCCCTGATGCTATAGAGCGACATCACCCATTAACGAGCTGCTCGTTGTCGGCTCTGCAGCAGCTGCAAACTCCGCTCCTTCTCCAGCCCGAAGCAGGCGTGAGTTCTGGCTGTTACTCCTCCCGAGTTAATCAAGGCTCAACGTCGTTCTTTTGGTTTCAACAGACCAGTATTGCGGACAACATGTCTTTATATGTCTTAGAAAATGCCCTTAAAATGCCATCAGAACTAAGAGGAAACAGAAATCCGAATTAGAATATAATGGTTTACATGAATAAAGACAAGCAAAATAATAAAACCGTACCTCATTGGCCGCACAACCTCCAGAGGAATAAAGATTCTTTATACAGCTTGTTCCCAAAAAAACCCTTGTTTTCGGGTAAAACTTTTGCTACAACAGTCCAGTGATGCTCTTTAGTCAAACAAATCAAACGTCCTCTTCCTCTCCCCACTGGCGTCCACCCTTCTAAATCCAATACATTCCTCAATTTCTACCTCCATTTCCACCAGAACCATTCACATACCAGTTTATGCCAAAATCCGCCTTTTCCAAATCCGATATAGTTTATGTTTTGTTTTCCGCGCCGCTCCAAATCCAACCTATTCACCAACTCTGCACACACACTTTTCTATTGTTTGCGTCTTTACTTCCGGTTCGGAAGATTTTCAACATAAAAGCACCGCAAATACATATAAAATAGAGAACGGTATATTAACATTTCAAAGTAGTTTTTAAATGTCTTTTAAACATATTCGGGGCAGAACAAAGATCTAGAGAGAGTAAAGCAATTAAAATTCTTAGGAGTATGGTTTGATGAAAAACTATCCTGGGAAGTGCACATAAGGTTTTTGAAAAATGTAATAAGATACTTAATATATTGAGATGTTTAATTGGGTATGAATGATCAGATAGGAAAGCTATAAGATTAGTTTATATAAATCTAATTAGATCTACAATTGATTATGGAAGTATAGTGTATGGATCAGCATCGGAGGCAGTACTTAAAAAATTGGATATCATACAATATCAAGCATTGCGCTTAATAACAGGAGCAATAAGGACAACTTCAACATCGGCTTTACAGGTGGAAGTGGGTGAAATGCCGTTAGGACTGAGAAGAATACAACTGTCATTAAATTACTGGGTTAATTTGCAAGGACACGATCAAATCCATCCTACAAAGGTAACTTTACATTCCTGCAGTGAAAAAGAAGGTTCATAATAAGTCATTTGGTTGGACAATTATTCAGAAAGCAACAGAATTAGGATTAAATCATTGAAATATTAGTCCAACAGTACCATTATCAATAACACCACCATGGATCTTACCTGAAACAATAGTAGATTTAACAATATTGGAAAAGAAAAATAGAGATAAAATGTATATATGTAATTCTTTAATAGTGGAGGAATATAAAGAACAGTTTTATAATTATGTAAAAATGTATACGGATGAATCAAAAAAATCAATTAGGACAAACTGGAGTAGGTGTAATAATTCCAGAGTTTAAACTGCATATAGGGAAGAAATTAAATGAAGGAATATCTGTTTATACGGCAGAAATGATTGCATTATTAGGTGCTGTAGAATGGATTGAGGAAGTGAGACCATTAAGAGCTGTCATATGTTCAGATTCAAGTTCATCATTGATCAGTTTAAAAAGAAATCATTCAGAAAGCCGTCCAGATATCTTATTAGTAATTCAACAAATATTATATCATATAGACTGGCGACCTGTCCAGGGTGTACCCCGCCTCCCGCCCAGTGAACGCTGGAGACAGGCACCAGCAACCCCCGCGACCCCATGAGGGATAAAGCGGCTTGGAAAATGGATGGATGGATTATATCATATTCAGATGATGGGGTTATCAGCTGTGTTTCTTTGGGTTCCTGCACATATAGGAGTGAAAGGTAATTAAATGGCTGATAAGAAAGCTAAAGAGTCGATAAATAAAAGTAAGAGTGATTAAGAATAGACATGGGTAAATCAGAGGTTCAAAGTATTATGCTGCCATCTTGTGGTCAAAAATAATACCCGTTTTTATGACAAAATGACATCTTTGATGAAAATTAATTGACTTTCTTTAGGGTTTACACAATTGGTCCAAGAGACTTTTTTGTAGGGACTGAGAAGTTACATCTGCTTACCGAGTTTCATAATTCTCAGACAAAGCATGGCTTGGGGCTTACTGATTTAATGCGTTTTTAATGGTTTTCCACAAACCTGATTTTTGCAATGCGACAGCTCAGGCAAATATGCATATTTCATAAAACCTTTGATAACTTTTAACCCTCAAGGTCTCATCTCCACGCTGAAAAAATTTGAAAGTGATAACTTAAAATGCCTAGGACTAGTTCGTTAAAGTTCGAGGCAAAAACCGTCAATATTTTACCCTTTGACCCAAAATGGCAGGCTTCCTGTGGGTTTTAGAGCATACCCACAATAGACTTTTTTTCATAACTTTAAAAAAGCTACCTAGGTAAAAAATTACGGTTTAGCCCAACTCACTCTAGTTGGCGCTGTTGAGCGGGTTTGCCACGCCCGCTTTCAATTACACTAATGCTGCAGCATTTTGGATTAGGGTGACCAGACGTCCCCGTTTTCCGGGGACTGTCCCCGTTTTGGACCACCTGTCCCCGGCTAAAGCTGTCCCCGGAAATGTCCCCGATTTTACCGAGGGGGGAAATGTGTTGCGGTAGCTGGTTGCGCTGCTGATAATATAATGACGAGGAACAGAGCGCACCACTAGATGGCGGTAATGCTCCTTTTGGATGTCAGATGTCATTAAAACACGAAGAGGAGGAAGAAGAAGACGAGCGTACCACTTCTAAAACAGAAGAAGAAGAAGAAGTGAAAAGTCGTCAACTGGTGGCAACTGATGGGGAGCTGCTGTGTTATGGTAAGTGTGTTAATCGATTAATTTTATTTGGATCAAGCTGATCCTGTGAGAAATGTTTGGGTTTTTTCCAGGTTAAAAAATAATCAATAAAAAGTAAGACAAGACCACGAGTTGCTGCTCACATCAGTAAAAGACACTCAGATAAAATGTAACAGAATGATTGAAAACTCTTTGTAAGGCGCTAATCTGGTTCGCTGGTTCTCCAGGGATCAACAAGGGTTCCTCTAAAGATGTTTTAGAACTGATTGGTGACCTTTAGTTTATATTTCAGATAGTTAGTTATTAGTAGAGTTATTACAAGTTGTTTTGCTGATTTATGGTTGTGACTTATGAGCATAGATTTCCAGGCTTAGGTTTAGCTTTTCTACTGCTCAGTTTGGATTTATGAAAGTTCCTCATGAAAAAAATAGGAGTCAGTAACAGGAGAACTGAATGAAGATCTGCATGATCTGAGAATGATGGAGTAGAAGATAACCACCTGTTTAATGTCCATTTATTATGTTGTTTTTGCTTATAGCTCCTAGTATTGTGGTAATTAGCATTTTTTGTATTTAATCAGAGGAAATAATAATAATAATTGGAAGTTTTCATGTTGTACATTCAAATGTTTTTGGAAGTGATTTTAAATATATAATGTCTCTGTTTTAGAATAATGTAAGATTGATACAAAAGGAGAGAGGAAGAAGATAGGAAGACAGAAAGGAGATTAAATGAGAGTGGAGGAAAATAGGAATATTGATGTAAAGAATGATTGACGAGAAGGGAGAAATATTTACTTAGAATATTAATAAAGTTCAAGTGATAAAGCTCTGACATGATATACTCAGGTTTGAGCTGAGAAGCCCAATTGTCTGAGGATATAACCTCTTTCTGAGTCTCTGCACTGAAAATGAGTTTCAATGCACTTCCCTAGCTGTGGCACAATAAAGAGGCAGTTTAGTTGTTGTTTTTTTCTTGTGTTTTAAAAATTTCAGTTCTGCACATAATATATCCTCTTCTCCTCTTATTTTATCCAGACCTCTGGATACCGTGGCTGATGGCTCTTCAGACACAGAAGGCCTTGAAGAAGCCAGAGATAAACTCATGTTAGCTGACTCACTGACCGGAGTTAACTCACCTTATAGGATCAAACAATATACTCACACATCAGCTACTACCATACACATACACATAATGTAGTTATACACACTTTATGTAAGTTTATACATGCTCATGCTGCACTACACACACAATCACTTGCATTCTTGTCAAGGGGTTTTCCAAGTCTGTGCCCTTGTTTCACCTTACATCACCATAATCCATTGGACAATGTCTTGTTCCAAACAGGCTCTATGCACTATGTGCTCTATGTGCTTATAGCCCATTATGGGAGAAATTAATCTGCTTTGTGATGCACAGAACCCTTATGTGGTCAGTTGACAGTAAGAAACATATATCATCCTTTACCAGCGGGCTTGACTACTACTTTTTGATGTTAACGCAGAAAAAACTATTTCTCATAGGTATGTAGATGTGAACAGAATGAGTATTTGTTGCAGTTTTTTGAAATTTGGGGGACTCTGTCTCCACAGACAGCCACAGGCTAAATGTTTGTATTTACTGTTTTTTCTTTTCCTCATGTCACTTTCCCCTTAGGGGGTGGCAGAGCTCTTTGAGCCCCACAAAATTGGAAAACCTTGCTAACCACTCTGGACCCCTCCACTCCCACCACTTTGCCCCAACCCAGAGACACAGTTCTAGTTTCTATTAATAACACTATTTCTTGATTTTATTAATCTTAGGATGCACTAAAGGTCTGGAGAGGCACATTCCTGTCTTTTACACTTGATTTTTATTGTTTAAATATTAATAAACATGTAAAAATAAACGAAACCATTACTGTCCCCGTTTCCTAATTTCATCTTGATTAGATGTATTGATTTTTATCCACAAGCAAGAAATGTCCCCAGATTTGATTTTAGAAATCTGGTCACCTTATTTTGGATCAGCTGAAGACTTTGAAAAGATCATTAAAGAGGAGGTGAAGATAACATTAAAATTCAAAAAGGAAGATGAAAATATTGCTCTGAGCCCAAAAATAGTTTCTAAGGAAACAAAAAAGAAAATAGGGGAAGTTGAAATGGCTAAAACGCTGAGAGATGGAAGCTTGTTAAATGTTTGTAAATTGGAAGAACAAAAAAGGAAAGCAATGAGTGTTGAGAGTATTGGAAATAAAAGAGTGGAAAGTAAAAGAGTGTTGGGAGAAAAGAAAGGATCCCGAGGTGTTATTTATGGAATTCCAGTTAATGAAGATCTAGAGAAATTAAAACATAAAATCATGTTAAAGTCAAGGATATAAAGAGATTGCAGAAAACAGTTAATAATGAGCGAGTTGACAGCTTATCTGTGCTTCTGGAATTTTCTACTCCAGAAGTTCCAGATAGAGTCAAAGTGGGTTTCTTGTGTTATTCAGTTAGGCCTTATGTTCCACCTCCACTTCTGTGTTTCAAGTGTCAGAGGTATGGTCACATTTGCTGCAGTGTGCAGGGGCAAACAGAGCTGTTTAAAATGTGGAGGGGACCACAAAATACAAGAATATGGTGAAAATGTTCAGGATAAATGCTGTAATTGTGGTGGGGAACATAGGGCAACATATGGAGGGTGTGAAAGATTATGTAACTGGTAATTTAGTAGAGCAGATTGGGAGAAATATAAGGAAATAAGTGAAGATAAAATTAAGGAAATTGACATGAATCTTGGTATTGATTCATTAAACAAAATCTTTTGTAGTTCAATCATAGAAGCTGTTCAACAGTCAGTTCCAAAGAAAGGAGGGATACATAAAAAGAAGATAATTCCATGGTGGACAATAGAATGTGACCAGGCTATTAAATCCCGAAATAAAGCTTTTAAAATTCTAAAAAGAAATCAGAATTTTCAAAATTTAATTGAATACAAGAAGATGCAAGCTATAGTAAAAAGAGTTATAAGAAATACAAAAAGAGAATTTTGGAGAAATTATTGTAATTCATTAGGAAGAGAAACAGATATAGGGAAAGTATGGAAAATGATTAAACGAATGAATGGTATTAAAAGGGATTATAGCTATCAAGTTTTAGTTAGTGATAGAACAACGGCAGTTATTAATGAAGAAAAAGCAACAATGTTGTCACAAACATTTGTACAAATACATAGTTCCAATAATATTAGTGAAGAGTAGAAAAATGATAGAGCTATAACTTTATTGGAAAAAGGACATATGATAAACAGAGAAGAAGGAAATAGTATTATTAAAATCGATTTTTCTATAGCGGAGTTAAGACGAGCCATGAGGAAAGTTAAGATGTCAACCCCAGGGAGTGATCAAATATGGTATATAATGATAAATAAGCTAAGTGAATACTCAAAATTAATATTATTAGATATTTAAAGATAAAGATAGCTCAAAACCAGAAAATTATAGGTCTATAATTTTCTGGTTTTGAGCTATCTTTACCCGTTTTTGGAATTGGAACCACAATAGCCTCTTTCCAACTTCTAGGTCATTTCTCATTTTCTATTGCTTTAACATCATGTTTAAGTAAAATTATGGAGAAAATGGTAATTGAAAGATTAATTTATTTTGTTGAATCAAAAGGGTACTTATCAAATTATCAAAGCGGTTTCAGAAGAGGAAGGAATACTATGGATCCAATTGTGTGTTTACAACATGAGGTACTAACAGCAAAAGTTAATAAAGAAAGTGTTTTGGCAGTGTTCTTAGATATAGAAAAGGCTTATGATATGATGTGGAAAGTAGGATTATTGATCAAATTGAGGAAAATGTGAATTTGTGGAAGAATTTATCATTGGATAGAGAACTTTTTAACAATTCAATTAAATTCAATTTTATTTATATAACGCCAATTCATAAATATGTCATCTCGAGGCACTTTACAAAGTCAAAATCAATCATATTATACAGATTGGTCAAAAATTTCCTATATAAGGAAACCAGTTGATTGCATCAAAGTCCCGACAAGCAGCATTCACTCCTGGAGAAGCGCAGTGCTACAGGGAGAGTCGTCTGCATTGTCCATGGCTTTGCAGCAATCCCTCATACTGAGCAAGCATGAAGCGACAGTGGGAAGAAAAACCACCCATTAACGGGAAGGAAAAACCTCCGGCAGAACCGGGCTCAGTATGAACAGTCATCTGCCTCGACTGACTGGGGGTTACAGAAGACAGAGCAGAGACACAACAAGACAGACAAAAAAGCACAGAAGCACACATTGATCCAGTGATCTGTTATACATTAGATGGTAGTAGCGGGTGATCTGTCTTCCCTGGATGATGTCACAGTTAACAGAACGTCAGACTAGGTGTACCTACTATGAAGAAAAAAGAGAGAGAACAAAAAGTTACAAGCTGAAATGACAACAGTCATTTCAATGTAATGCAATGCAAAACTGGAGAACAGTAGAAATCAGTAGAGTGAGAGAAATAGGCCCTGATGTCCTCCAGCAGCCTAAGCCTATAGCAGCACAACTATAGAGATAGCTCAGGGTAACATGAGCCACTCTAACTATAAGCTTAAATTCTATTCTTGATTTAACAGGAAGCCAATGAAGGGAAGCTAAAATTGGAGAAATATGATCCCTCTTGTTGATTTTTATCAGAACTCTTGCTGCAGCATTTTGGATCAGCTGAAGACTTCGAACTGCATTTTGTGGACTTCCTGATAGTAAAGAATTACAATAGTCCAGCCTTGAAGTAACAAATGCATGGACTAGTTTTTCAGCATCACCCCTGGACAGAATGTTTTTCAGGGAGAAATTAAAAAGAACCACACAAGGCAGTATTATCAGTCCTTTATTATTTTCAGTTATGATAAATGATGCACTTAAAGAAATAGAAAATTAATTGGGTTGTTCATTGTTTGCTGATGACGGAGCTATTTGGAAACGTAGAAGGAATGTTAAATTTATTGTAGGGAAAGTCCAAAAAGCAATTCATAAGATTGAACAATGGTCTTACAAATGGAGTTTTAAATTTTTGGTAGATAAAACAAAAGTATTGCTTTTTACTCAGAAAAGAAATCAAGAAGTACAACTGAAGTTATATAATCAAGATTGTACTGTTCTCTCTATGTGTTTTGCTCTTGCGTGAACACAGATAAACAGCCAGCCAAACTCCTTATTTAAGAGCCAGGAAGTGAGCGGCTTGCTCCTTTATTATCTTCTTACACATTTAGTCAGCATTTCTGACTGCTTTGAATCCGGTGTAAAACTAGAAAAGAAAGATACAAAAAAATGGCTTAATAAACAGCCATGTAAATATCAGTATTAACGTATCAAAGTATCAGCTGCTTAATATTACCTCAACAGGTATTTTCACAGCCGGCCAGAAAAGCGGCAAATTAGCAAGTAAACACACACACTCTGCTGTCACACAGACCACGACATTTTACTGTTGCTTTTATACACAAAATAACCATAAAAGATATTAACATATCTTATCGAATCTGTAAACAATGAGCAACACTTACAACCATTGCTTTCGGAGAGATTAACTGCATTGTTGCTGCCCTGAGACGATGCACACACGCTCTCTTCCTCTTGTTTGCGTCTTTACTTCCTACTTCCGGTTCGGAAGATTTTCAACATAAAAGCACCGCAAATTCATTTAAAACAGAAAACGGTATATTAACATTTCAAAGTAGTTTTTAAATGTCTTTTAAACATATTAAACATATTCAGGGCAGAACAAAGATCTAGAGAGAGTAAAGCTATTTAAATTCTTAGGAGTATGGTTTGATGAAAAACTATCCTGGAAAGTGCACATAGATAGGGTTATTGAAAATGTAAAAGGATACTTAATATATTGAGATGTTTAGTTGGGTATGAATGTTACATTCCTGCAGTGAAAAAGAAAGGGTTCATAATAAGGTTGGACAATTATTCAGAAAGCTACAGAATTAGGATTAAATCATTTAAATATTAGTCCAACAGTACCATTATCAATAACACCACCATGGATTTTACCTGAAACAATAGTAGATTTAACAATATTGGAAAAGAAAAATAAAGATAAAATGTATATGTGTAATTCTATAATAGTGGACGAATATATAGAACAGTTTTATAATTATGTAAAAATGTATACGGATGCATCAAAAAAGCAATTACGACAAACTGGAGTAGGTGTAATAATTCCAGAGTTTAAACTGCATATAGGGAAGAAATTAAATGAAGGAATATCTGTTTATACGGCAGAAATTATTACATTATTAGTTGCTGTAGAATGGATTGGGGAAGTGAGACCATTAAGAGCTGTCATGTTCAGATTCAAGTTCATCATTGATCAGTTTAAAAAGAAATCATTCAGAAAGCCGTCCAGATATCTTATTAGTAATTCAACAAATAGTATATCATATTCAGATTTCCCGTATTCTGTTCCTCAGAATACAGGAAAGGACAATAACAAGACTCGGTTGGGACATACAGCACTTAATTCAACATTACAGTTAATGGGGAAACATGAATCAGGAAGTTGTAATGTATGTAGGGAATTAGAAACTATAGAACATGTTATGTATAATTGTAGAAAATATCAAAGACAAAGAACACAGCTCTGTCTTCTGTAACCCCCAGTTGGTCGAGGCAGATGACTGTTCATACTGAGCCCGGTTCTGCTGGAGGTTTTTCCTTCCTGTTAATGGGGAGGTTTTTTTCCCTGTTGCTTCATGCTTGCTCAGTAGGAGGGATTGTTGCAAAGCCATGGACAATGCAGACAACTCTCCCTGTGACTCTACGCTTCTTCAGGAGGGAAATGCTGCTTGTCAAGACTTTTATGCAATCAACTGGTTCCCTTATATAGGATTAAAGATTAAAAGCTTCTTTCTTTTAAAGGGCAGCTAAAGATATTTTAAAGCTGCTTACAATTATGTTTGACTGTGTAGGAATGGTTTGGAAAAATGTTGCCATCTAGTGTTGAAAATTATAACTGTTTTTCCTTCAAAACACAATTTTCCTTTAAAAATGTGTCAAAATAATATGGTTGGATGTAGCAAAAATGTTTTTGATAACTTTTGATCCTTTATGTGTGAGGAATTTTTTGGAGTAACCTTGAATGCCATAACTGTAACGGTTTAGAAGTAGTTTAATCAAATGTAACACCCAAAAATATGGAAAAATGACATCTTTGATGAGAAATGAATGATTTCCTGTAGGAGGTAGCCCATTACTTCAAGAGGCTTTTTTGTAGGCCCTGTGAAGTTACATGCACTTACCGAGTTTCATAATTCTCAGACAAAGCATGGCTTGGGGCTTACTGATTTAATGCGTTTTTAATGGTTTTCCACAAACCTGATTTTTGCAATGCGACAGCTCAGGCAAATATGCATATTTCATAAAACCTTTGATAACTTTTAAACTTCAATGTCTTAACTGCATGCTGAAAAAAATTGAAAGTAATAGGTTAAAATGCCTAGGACTAGTTCGTTAAAGTTTGAGGCAAAAACCGCCAATATTTTACCCTTTGACCCAAAATAGCAGACTTCCTGTGGGTTTTAGAGCATACACCCAAGAGACTTTTTTTCATAATTTTAAAAAAGCTACCTAGGTAAAAAATTTCAGCTTTCTACGTGTTACGGTTTGGCCCAACTCACTCTAGTTGGCGCTGTTGAGCAGGTTTGCCACGCCCGTTTTCAATTACACTAAAATCATGCGATTTCTCACGGGGGACAATTTTGGGCAAAGTTTGGTGAGTTTTCATGCATGTTTAGGCCTCCAAACAGCCGTTTCAAAAGTCCCAAGAATAAATAATAATAATAATTAAAGCCGCAAGCGGCGATGAGCGGCCCTCGCAGCCAAGCACCGCTGGGGTACGCGCACCGCCTGCCGCCAGCCACCGCAGAAAATGTCACGCATTTTACGCGCACGTCCACCGGGCAATTCACACGAACCCGTTCGGCAGTGAAATCAGGTGCAGATCGGTTGATGCAGCAAGGAGATACAGCCGTTGAATAATGATATTGCATTTGGCCACCGGGCCGGACCAAATCGTTTGGCGGGCCGTACGTTTGACACCCCTGGTTTAAACATTACTTTACTGGTTGAAATGCAGTTCAAAGTCTTCAGCTGATCCAAAATGCTGCAGCAAGAGTTATGGAGATAGTTTCCTGCCAAAAGGTTGTAAACAGAAAAGGTGTTGCACACAAATAAAACTTGTTTTGCACACAAAAAGATGTGTTTCACACAAAAGAAATTGTTTTGCAAACTGTCCGCCAACCTTGCACTCAAAATATCATTTATAAGTTTTCCTCCAGTACAAAATGGTCTCTGCACACACAAAACAGCCTCTGCTCGACTAAGAAACAATCCCACCCACGCTGCGGTAAATTTGTGCCAAAAGTCACGTGATGCATTAAGAGTTGTTGTTCAGACTTCCCGACATTGAGAAGAATTCAGTTATCTCTAAACTATTAGGCTAATTTACTAAATGATTGCATTATTAGGTGCTGTAGAATGGATTGAGGAGGTGAGACCATTAAGAGCTGTCATATGTTCAGATTCAAGTTCATCATTGATCAGTTTAAAAAGAAATCATTCAGAAAGCCGTCCAGATATCTTATTAGTAATTCAACAAATATTATATCATATTCAGATGATGGGGTTATCAGCTGTGTTTCTTTGGGTTCCTGCACATATAGGAGTGAAAGGTAATTAAATGGCTGATAAGAAAGCTAAAGAGTCGATAAATAAAAGTAAGAGTGATTAAGAATAGACATGGGTAAATCAGAGGTTCAAAGTATTATGCTGCCATCTTGTGGTCAAAAATAATACCCGTTTTTATGACAAAATGACATCTTTGATGAAAATTAATTGACTTTTACATTCCTGCAGTGAAAAAGAAGGTTCATAATAAGTCATTTGGTTGGACAATTATTAAGAAAGCAAGAGAATTAGGATTAAATCATTGAAATATTAGTCCAACAGTACCATTATCAATAACACCACCATGGATCTTACCTGAATCAATAGTAGATTTAACAATATTGGAAAAGAAAAATAGAGATAAAATGTATATATGTAATTCTTTAATAGTGGAGGAATATATAGAACAGTTTTATAATTATGTAAAAATGTATACGGATGAATCAAAAAAATCAATTAGGACAACCTGGAGTAGGTGTAATAATTCCAGAGTTTAAACTGCATATAGGGAAGAAATTAAATGAAGGAATATCTGTTTATACGGCAGAAATGATTGCATTATTAGGTGCTGTAGAATGGATTGAGGAAGTGAGACCATTAAGAGCTGTCATATGTTCAGATTCAAGTTCATCATTGATCAGTTTAAAAAGAAATCATTCAGAAAGCCGTCCAGATATCTTATTAGTAATTCAACAAATATTATATCATATTCAGATGATGGGGTTATCAGCTGTGTTTCTTTGGGTTCCTGCACATATAGGAATGAAAGGTAATTAAATGGCTGATAAGAAAGCTAAAGAGTCGATAAATAAAAGTAAGAGTGATTAAGAATAGACATGGGTAAATCAGAGGTTCAAAGTATTATGCTGCCATCTTGTGGTCAAAAATAATACCCGTTTTTATGACAAAATGACATCTTTGATGAAAATTAATTGACTTTCTTTAGGGTTAACACAATTGGTCCAAGAGACTTTTTTGTAGGGACTGAGAAGTTACATCTGCTTACCAAGTTTCATAATTCTCAGACAAAGCATGGCTTGGGGCTTACTGATTTAATGCGTTTTTAATGGTTTTCCACAAACCTGATTTTTGCAATGTGACAGCTCAGGCAAATATGCATATTTCATAAAACCTTTGATAACTTTTAACCCTCAAGGTCTCATCTCCACGCTGAAAAAATTTGAAAGTGATAGCTTAAAATGCCTAGGACTAGTTCGTTAAAGTTTGAGGCAAAAACCGTCAATATTTTACCCTTTGACCCAAAATGGCAGGCTTCCTGTGGGTTTTAGAGCATACCCACAATAGACTTTTTTTCATAACTTTAAGAAAGCTACCTAGGTAAAAAATTTCAGCTTTCTACGTGTTACGGTTTGGCCCAACTCACTCTAGTTGGCGCTGTTGAGCGGGTTTGCCACGCCCGCTTTCAATTACACTAAAATCATGCGATTTCTCACGGGGGACAATTTTGGGCAAAGTTTGGTGAGTTTTCATGCATGTTTAGGCCTCCAAAAAGCCGTTTCAAAAGTCCCAAGAATAAATAATAATAATAATAATAATAATTAAAGCCGCAAGCGGCGATGAGCGGCCCTCGCAGCCAAGCACCGCTGGGGTACGCGCACCGCCTGCCGCCAGCCACCGTAGAAGCTGTCACGCAATTTCCCTGCCCGTCCACCGGGCGATTCACACGAACCCGTTTGGCAGCGCTCCCCCACAACTCACAAAAAATCAGGTGCAGATCGATCGATGCAGCGAGGAGATACAGCCGTTGAATAATGATAATGCATTTGGCCACGGGCTGGACTAAATCGTTTGGCGAGCCGTACGTTTGACACCCCTGGTTCAAACATTAGTTTACTGGTTGAAATGCAGTTCAAAGTCTTCAGCTGAAAGGTTGTACACAAAAAAGGTGTTGCACACAAATAAAACTTGTTTTGCACACAAAAATATATGTTTCACACAAAAAAAAATTGTTTTGCAAACTGTCCGCCAACCTTGCGCTCAAAATATCATTTATAAGTTTTCCTCCAGTACAAAATGGTCTCTGCTCGACTACAAAACAATCCCACCCACGCTGCAGTAAATTTATGCCAAAAGTCACGTGATGCATTAAGAGTTGTTGTTGTTCAGACTTCCCGACAGGAGAAGTACAGCATGGAGAACATCTCCATGTTGATGGAGATGAGCAGACAGGACGGTCTCGGGTAGGAGACTGAGTGACAGGCTGGTTGGAAACAGGTGTGTGCGTTGCTTCGTCAGAGAAATCTATCTGAAGGAAGAAGGAAAAGGTTGGCGGTAGGCATAAGCAAGTTTGTGAATGGATCAGGATGGCGGCTCAGGTTGTAGAGGATGAGGAAGAACTACATAGTGATATGGATACGGATAGTTGAACGCCAGTTGCTAGTTACCGGGGAAGTGGAAAATTCAAAAGTAGTGAAGCAGGCAGAGGTTCTGGGAATTCAGGAGACAAAAGAAATCTTGAAGACGACCGTACAGATGATGGAAGCAAGGGTGTGCATAAAAAGATTCAATTCAATTCAATTTTATTTACGTCAGACCAGGTGTACCTACTATGAAAAAAAAAGAGAGAGAGCAAAAAGTTAAAAGCTGAAATGTCAACAGTCATTTCAATGTAATGGAATGAAAAACTGGAGAACAGTAGACTGGAGAACAGTAGAAATCAGTAGAGTGATAAAAATATACCCTGATGTCCTCCAGTAGCCTAAGCCTATAGCAGCACAACTATAGATGTAGCTCAGGGTAACATGAGCCACTCTAACTATCAGGTTTGTCAAAAAGGAAAGTTTTAAGATTAGTCTTAAAAGTAGACAAGATGTCTGCCTCACGGACCAAAACTGGGAGTTGGTTCCACAGGAGAGGAGCCTGATAGCTAAAGGATTTGCCTCCCATTCTACTTTTAGAGACTCTAGGAACAACTAGCAGACCTGCAGTCTGAGAGCGAAGTGCTCTGTTAGGAACATACGGGGTAATCAGAGCTCTGATATATGATGGAGCTTGATTATTAAGGGCTTTATACGTTAGAAGAATTTTAAATTCTATTCTTGATTTAACAGGAAGCCAATTAAGGGAAGCTAAAATTGGAGAAATATTCAATTCAATTCAATTCAATTTTATTTATATAGCGCCAAATCATGAAACATGTCATCTCAAGGCACTTTACAAAGTCAAGTTCAATCATATTATACAGATTGGGTCAGATTATACAGATTGGTCAAAAATGTCCTATATAAGGAAACCAGTTGATTGCATCAAAGTCCCGACAAGCAGCAGTCACTCCTGGGGAACCGTAGAGCCACAGGGAGAGTCGTCTGCATTGTACATGGCTTTGCTGCAATCCCTCATACTGAGCAAGCATGAAGCGACAGTGGGAAGAAAAACCACCCATTAACGGGAAGGAAAAACCTCCGGCAGAACCGGGCTCAGTATGAACGGTCATCTGCCTCGACCGACTGGGGTTACAGAAGACAGAACAGAGACACAACAAGACAGACAAACAAGCACAGAAGCACACATTGATCTAGTAATCTGTTCTACATTAGATGGTAGTAGCGGGTGAGCCGTCTTCTCTGGATGATGTCACAGTTAACAGAACGCCAGACCAGGTGTACCTACTATGAAGAAAAAGAGAGAGAGCAAAAAGTTAAAAGCTGAAATGACGACAGTCATTTCAATGTAATACAATGCAAAACTGGAGAACAGTAGACTGAAGAACAGTAGAAATCAGTAGAGTGAGAAAATTAGACCCTGATGTCCTCCAGCAGCCTAGGCCTATCACAGCACAACTATAGAGATAGCTCAGGGTATGAGCCACTCTAACTATAAGCTTTGTCAAAAAGGAAAGTTTTAACATTAGTCTTAAAAATAGATAGGGTGTCTGCCTCACGGACCAAAACTGGGAGTTGGTTCCACAGGAGAGGAGCCTGATAGCTAAAGGATCTGCCTCCCATTCTACTTTTAGAGACTCTAGGAACCAGCAGCAGACCTGCAGTCTGAGAGCGAAGTGCTCTGTTAGGAACATACGGGGTAATCAGAGCTCTGATATATGGTGGAGCTTGATTATTAAGGGCTTTATACGTTAGAAGGAGAATTTTAAATTCTATTCTTGATTTAACAGGAAGCCAATGAAGGGAAGCTAAAATTGGAGAAATATGATCCCTCTTGTTGATTTTCATCAGAACTCTTGCCGCAGCATTTTGAATCAGCTGAAGACTTCGAACTGCATTTTGTGGACTTCCTGATAGTAAAGAATTACAATAGTCCAGCCTTGAAGTAACAAATGCATGGACTAGTTTTTCAGCATCACTCCTGGACAGAATGTTTCTAATTTTGGCGATATTCCGGAGGTGAAAAAAGGAAACTCTGGAAACCTGTTTAATATGGGATTTAAATGACATGTCTTGGTCGAAAACAACACCAAGATTTTTAACTTTATTACCAGAGGCCAAGTTAATGCCATCCAGATTAAGGGATTGATTAAGAACTTTATTTTTTGAAGACTCTGGCCCAAAGATTACAACTTCTGTCTTGTCAGAATTTAAATGCAGGAAATTTAAAGTCATCCAGCTTTTGATGTCATCAAGACATGACTGCAGTCGAAGTAACTGATTGGATTCATCAGGATTTATGGATAAATATAGCTGAGTGTCATCAGCATAACAGTGGAAATTAATCCCATGCTGTCTGATAATTTTGCCAATCGGAAGCATATATATAGTAAATAGAATTGGTCCAAGGACTGAACCCTGTGGTACTCCACAAGTGACCCTAGAGTTTGAGGAAGATTTATTATTAACATGAACAAACTGGAATCTGTCCGACAGATAAGATTTAAACCAGCCTAATGCTTTTCCCTTAATCCCTACAGTATGCTCAAGTCTTTGTAGGAGAATATTGTGATCAACTGTATCAAATGCAGCACTGAGATCTAACAGGACAAGTATAGACACAAGTCCATTATCTGAGGCCATGAGAATATCATTAGTGACCTTCACCAGAGCTGTTTCAGTGCTATGATGAGCTCTGAAGCCTGACTGAAACTCCTCAAGTAGGTCATTACTTTGTAAATGTTCACATAGTTGATTAGCAACTACTTTCTCAAGAATTTTAGATAAGAAAAGAAGATTAGATATAGGTCTGTAATTTACTAACTCATCTTGATCAAGAGATGGTTTCTTAAGTAAAGGTTTAATAACAGCTACTTTAAAAGCCTGTGGTACATATCCATTTACCAAGGATACATTAATCATGTCTAAAATAGGACCACTGATCAGAGGGAATACCTCCTTAAACAACTTGGTTGGGATTGGGTCTAACATACAGGTAGAAGGTTTAGATGAAGCTAAAATTTTAGATAGCTCAGAAAGCTCTACTGCTTTTAAACAGTTCAGACACTGCGCAGGTTCTAAGGATTCCTCCAATGCTGCCTCACTTACTGAGGACGAGGTAATCATGTTTGGGAGGATGCCAATTATTTTATTTTTAATGGCATCAATTTTATTTATGAAGAATCCCATAAAATCATTACTACTGAGAGCTAAGGGAATGGATGGATCAACAGAGCTGTGGCTCTGGGTAAGTTTGGCAACTGTACTAAAGAGAAATCTAGGATTATTTTTATTCTCTTCAATTAATGATGAAAAATATGCTGCTCTAACTTTGCGGAGGGTCTTGTTATACAACAATAGTCTGTCCCTCCAGATTAAGTAGGATTCCTCTTGGTGTGTAGAGCGCCATTTTCTCTCCAATTTCCTAACATTGTGCTTCAAGGAACGCAGCTCTGAATTAAACCAAGGAGCCAGCTTCCTGTGAATAATCACCTTCTTTTTCAAGGGAGCTACATTGTCTAATGCAGAACGCAATGAGGAAGTCACATTGTTAGCAAAGGTATCGATTTGTGAATGGGAAGAAACAGCAATGCTGCCATCTACAGGGCATTTCTGCAATACTGAGGATATTAAGAAGGGGACAGACTCTTTAAGTTTTGATACAGCATTATCCGATAAAAATCTACTATAATGGAACCCTCTTTTGGGGGTGGAGAATTCAGTTAGATTAAACTCAAATGTTATTAAAAAATGATCAGACAGGACAGGGTTGTGAGGAAATACTGTTAATTCTTCACAATCAATGCCATATGTCAGCACAAGGTCTAAAGTATGGAGCCGAGAGTGCGTCGGTTCATGCACATTTTGAGCAAAACCAATTGAATCTAGGATAGTTTTAAAGGCTACACTAAGGTTATCACATTCAGTGTCAACATGGATGTTAAAATCACCCACTATAATAACCTTATCAGTATATATGATCCCTCTTGTTGATTTTCATCAGAACTCTTGCTGCAGCATTTTGGATCAGCTGAAGACTCTGAAAAGATCATGAAAGAGGAGGTGAAGATAACATTAAAATTCAAAAAGGAAGATGAAAATATTGCTCTGAGCCCAAAAATAGTTTCTAAGGAAACAAAAAAGAAAATAGGGGAAGTTGAAATGGCTAAAACGCTGAGAGATGGAAGCTTGCTAAATGTTTGTAAATTGGAAGAACAAAAAAGGAAAGCAATGAGTGTTGAGAGTATTGGAAATAAAAGAGTGGAAAGTAAAAGAGTGTTGGGAGAAAAGAAAGGATCCCGAGGAGTTATTTATGGAATTCCAGTTAATGAAGATCTAGAGAAATTAAAACATAAAATCATGTTAAAGTCAAGGATATAAAGAGATTGCAGAAAACAGTTAATAATGAGCAAGTTGACAGCTTATCTGTGCTTCTGGAATTTTCTACTCCAGAAGTTCCAGATAGAGTCAAAGTGGGTTTCTTGTGTTATTCAGTTAGGCCTTATGTTCCACCTCCACTTCGGTGTTTCAAGTGTCAGAGGTATGGTCACATTTGCTGCAGTGTGCAGGGGCAAACAGAGCTGTTTAAAATGTGGAGGGGACCACAAAATACAAGAATATGGAGAAAATGTTCAGGATAAATGCTGTAATTGTGGTGGGGAACATAGGGCAACATATGGAGGGTGTGAAAGATTATGTAACTGGTAATTTAGTAGAGCAGATTGGGAGAAATATAAGGAAATAAGTGAAGATAAAATTAAGGAAATTGACATGAATCTTGGTATTGATTCATTAAACAAAATATTTTGTAGTTCAATCATAGAAGCTGTTCAACAGTCAGTTCCAAAGAAAGGAGGGATACATAAAAAGAAGATAATTCCATGGTGGACAATAGAATGTGACCAGGCTATTAAATCCCGAAATAAAGCTTTTAAAATTCTATAAGGAAATCAGAATTTTCAAAATTTAATTGAATACAAGAAGATGCAAGCTATAGTAAAAAGAGTTATAAGAAATACAAAAAGAGAATATTGGAGAAATTATTGTAATTCATTAGGAAGAGAAACAGATATAAGGAAAGTATGGAAAATGATTAAACGAATGAATGGTATTAAAAGGGATTATAGTTATCCAGTTTTAGTTAGTGATAGAACAACGGTAGGTATTAATGAAGAAAAAGCAACAATGTTGTCACAAACATTTGTACAAATACATAGTTCCAATAATATTAGTGAAGAGTAGAAAACGGATAGAGCTATAACTTTATTGGAAAAAGGACATATGATAAACAGAGAAGAAGGAAATAGTATTATTAAAATCGATTTTTCTATAGCGGAGTTAAGACGAGCCATGAGGAAAGTTAAAATGTCAACCCCAGGGAGTGATCAAACATGGTATATAATGATAAATAAGCTAAGTGAATACTCAAAATTAATATTATTAGATATTTATAATAGAAAATGGGAAATGACCTAGAAGTTGGAAAGAGGCTATTGTGGTTCCAATTCCAAAAACGGGTAAAGATAGCTCAAAACCAGAAAATTATAGACCTATTGCTTTAACATCATGTTTAAGTAAAATTATGGAGAAAATGGTAATTGAAAGATTAATTTATTTTGTTGAATCAAAAGGGTACTTATCAAATTATCAAAGCGGTTTCAGAAGAGGAAGGAATACTATGGATCCAATTGTGTGTTTACAACATGAGGTACTAACAGCAAAAGTTAATAAAGAAAGTGTTTTGGCAGTGTTCTTAGATATAGAAAAGGCTTATGATATGATGTGGAAAGAGGGATTATTGATCAAATTGAGGAAAATGTGAATTTGTGGAAGAATTTATCATTGGGTAGAGAACTTAACAATTCAATTCAATTCAATTTTATTTATATAACGCCAATTCATAAACATGTCATCTCGAGGCACTTTACAAAGTCAAAATCAATCATATTATACAGATTGGTCAAAAATTTCCTATATAAGGAAACCAGTTGATTGCATCAAAGTCCCAACAAGCAGCATTCACTCCTGGAGAAGCGCAGTGCTACAGGGGGAGTCGTCTGCATTGTCCATGGCTATGCAAAAATCCCTCATACTGAGCAAGCATGAAGCGTCAGTGGAAAGAAAAACCACCCATTAGCAGGAAGGAAAAACCTCCAGCAGAACCAGGCTCAGTATGAACGGTCATCTGCCTCGACCGACTGGGGGTTACAGAAGACAGAGCAGAGACACAACAAGACAGACAAAAAAGCACAGAAGCACACATTGATCCAGTGATCTGTTATACATTAGATGGTAATAGTGGTGATCTGTCTTCCCTGGATGATGTCACAGTTAACAGAACGTCAGACTAGGTGTACCTACTATGAAGAAAAAAGAGAGAGAACAAAAAGTTACAAGCTGAAATGACAACAGTCATTTCAATGTAATGCAATGCAAAACTGGAGAACAGTAGACTGGAGAACAGTAGAAATCAGTAGAGTGAGAGAAATAGCCCCCGATGTCCTCCTGCAGCCTAAGCCTATAGCAGCATAACTACAGATGTAGCTCAGGGTAACATGAGCCACTCTAACTATAAGCTTAAATTCTATTCTTGATATAACAGGAAGCCAATGAAGGGAAGCTAAAATTGGAGAAATATGATCCCTCTTGTTGATTTTCATCAGAACTCTTGCTGCAGCATTTTGGATCAGCTGAAGACTTCGAACTGCATTTTGTGGACTTCCTGATAGTAAAGAATTACAATAGTCCAGCCTTGAAGTAACAAATGCATGGACTAGTTTTTCAGCGTCACCCCTGGACAGAATGTTTCTAATTTTGGCGATATTCCTGAGGTGAAAAAAAGGAAACTCTGGAAACCTGTTTAATTTGGGATTCAAATGACATGTCTTGGTCGAAGACAACACCAAGATTTTTAACTTTATTTCCAGAGGCCAGAATGGATAATACAGGTAAGAGTTGGTAAGAGTCTTTCAGGGAGAAATTAAAAAGAACCACACAAGGCAGTATTATCAGTCCTTTATTATTTTCAGTTATGATAAATGATGCACTTAAAGAAATAGAAAATGAATTGGGTTGTTCATTGTTTGCTGATGACGGAGCTATTTGGAAACGTAGAAGGAATGTTAAATTTATTGTAGGGAAAGTCCAAAAAGCAATTCATAAGATTGAACAATGGTCTTACAAATGGAGTTTTAAATTTTCGGTAGATGAAACAAAAGTATTGCTTTTTACTCAGAAAAGAAATCAAGAAGTACAACTGAAGTTATATAATCAAGATTGTACTGTTCTCTCTATGTGTTTTGCTCTTGCATGAACACAGATAAACAGCCAGCCAAATTCCTTATTCAAGAGGCAGGAAGTGAGCGGCTTGCTCCTTTATTATCTTCTCACACATTTAGTCAGCATTTCTGACTGCTTTGAATCCAGTGTAAAACTAGAAAAGAAAGATACAAAAAAAATGGCTTAATAAACAGCCATGTAAATATCAGTATTAACGTATCAAAGTATCAGCTGCTTAATATTAACTCAACAGGTATTTTCACAGCTGGCTAGAAAAGCGGCAAATTAGCAAGTAAACACACACACTCTGCTGTCACACAGACCACGACATTTTACCGTTGCTTTTATACACAAAATAACCATAAAAAATATTAACATATCTTATCGAATCTGTAAACAATGAGCAACACTTACAACCATTGCTTTCGGAGAGATTAACTGCATTGTTGCTGCCCTGAGACGATGCACACACGCTCTCTTCCTCTTGTTTGCGTCTTTACTTCCTACTTCCGGTTCGGAAGATTTTCAACATAAAAGCACCGCAAATTCATTTAAAACAGAGAACGGTATATTAACATTTCAAAGTAGTTTTTAAATGTCTTTTAAACATATTAAACATATTCAGGGCAGAACAAAGATCTAGAGAGAGTAAAGCAATTTAAATTCTTAGGAGTATGGTTTGGTAAAAAAAAAAACTATCCTGGAAAGTGCACATAGATAAGGTTATTGAAAAATGTAAAAGGATACTTAATATATTGAGATGTTTAGTTGGCTATGAATGTTACATTCCTGCAGTGAAAAAGAAAGGGTTCATAATAAGGTTGGACAATTATTCAGAAAGCTACAGAATTAGGATTAAATCATTTAAATATTAGTCCAACAGTACCATTATCAATAACACCACCATGGATTTTATCTGAAACAATAGCAGAGTTAACAATATTGGAAAAGAAAAATAAAGATAAAATGTATATGTGTAATTCTATAATAGTGGAGGAATATATAGAACAGTTTTATAATAATGTAAAAATGTATACGGATGCATCAAAAAAGCAATTACGACAAACTGGAGTAGGTGTAATAATTCCAGAGTTTAAACTGCATATAGGGAAGAAATTAAATGAAGGAATATCTGTTTATACGGCAGAAATGATTGCATTATTAGTTGCTGTAGAATGGATTGAGGAAGTGAGACCATTAAGAGCTGTTATATGTTCAGATTCAAGTTCATCATTGATCAGTTTAAAAAGAAATAATTCAGAAAGCCGTCCAGATATCTTATTAGTAATTCAACAAATATTATATCATATTCAGATGATGGGGTTATCAGCTGTGTTTCTTTGGGTTCCTGCACATACAGGAGTGAAAGGTAATTAAATGGCTGATAAGAAAGCTAAAGAGTCGATAAATAAAAGTAAGAGTGATTAAGAATAGACATGGGTAAATCAGAGGTTCAAAGTATTATGCTGCCATCTTGTGGTCAAAAATAATACCCGTTTTTATGACAAAATGACATCTTTGATGAAAATTAATTGACTTTCTTTAGGGTTTACACAATTGGTCCAAGAGACTTTTTTGTAGGGACTGAGAAGTTACATCTGCTTACCGAGTTTCATATTTCTCAGACAAAGCATGGCTTGGGGCTTACTGATTTAATGCGTTTTTAATGGTTTTCCACAAACCTGATTTTTGCAATGCGACAGCTCAGGCAAATATGCATATTTCATAAAACCTTTGATAACTTTTAACCCTCAAGGTCTCATCTCCACGCTGAAAAAATTTGAAAGTGATAGCTTAAAATGCCTAGGACTAGTTTGTTAAAGTTTGAGGCAAAAACCGTCAATATTTTACCCT
Source organism: Fundulus heteroclitus (assembly GCF_011125445.2). Lineage (NCBI taxonomy): Eukaryota > Metazoa > Chordata > Actinopteri > Cyprinodontiformes > Fundulidae > Fundulus > Fundulus heteroclitus. The sequence continues at coordinate 47,590 of NW_023396955.1, read as the reverse complement.
TTGACCCAAAATGGCAGGCTTCCTGTGGGTTTTAGAGCATACCCACAATAGACTTTTTTTCATAACTTTAAGAAAGCTACCTAGGTAAAA
>NW_023396955.1:25000-37500 GCF_011125445.2 Fundulus heteroclitus | reverse complement strand
GGCTTCCTGCTGGGCTTCATCAACCTCGGAGACAGTCATATTCTTTAGAACACCGGTGCAGTGTCCATAGAGGCTTGCTAGGTAAACACTGAGGTACCCGAAAAATCTCCTGTGCGCCTCCGGGTTGGGGTCCTCAGACAGTTCATCTGAAGAAAAAAAATAATTAAAGGGTTAGAACATGGATGTCAGTAAGTCAGGTAAGTAATTTAATATAGTGCAAATTTAATAAGTCTGACCAAGAAGTTCAGGGATGCGTCTCCTGGCCAGGACTTTGCAGAGGCGAAGTTGGTCCTTGGAGATGGTTCTGCTCAACTTATTTTTCTTTACACGTATCTGACGCATGACAACACGTGGACCCAGGCTTGCAATACACTCTGAGATAGCACGAATCACGGCAAACACTTCTCTTTTTGGAACCCTGGAAAAAGTTGGAGGAGTGTCCCTAAAGTAGCCCAGGAACTGGGACAAATTCACCAGGTAGGTCTTCACTGTGTTCTCCGCTTTTCCACCATTCTGCAGATGCTCTGGCCACATGCACAGAAAGAAATAATTGGAATATTTTACATGGGGACATTTTATCTTAACTAAAAGGCATCACAGACATACTTACTGGTATATCCTGGACATATTGGGAAGGAAAGTCCAATTCTGGAGGATTGTCTGGCCCTCGGTTATAAACGAAAGGAAAGCCATGATTCTACCCACTTTGGATCTTTGATTTTCGATTCTTTTCCTCAGACCATGGGAGCCTTTGAGGTGCTGCCAATATTCCGCGATGTATTCCACTGAAAAACAAAAAAAAGGTTTCATAATGAAGTTTGATTCTCAACACTTAGAAAATATTTTTTAAAGTTTGCGCAGAGTTCCAGAAGGAACACCGGGTAATTTCGTTCATTAAAACCCAGATAGAGGGCCCTATATTCGGATCCAAACATTAAAACTCCCCCTTACGCCTCTCTGGTTCCATAAACACTTAGAAAATATTTTTTAAAGTTTGCGCAGACTTCCAGAAGGAACACCGGGTAATTTCGTTCATTAAGACCCAGACAGAGGGCCCTATATTCGGATCCAAACATTAAAACTCCCCCTTACGCGTCTCTGGTTCCATAAACACTTAGAAAATATTTTTTTAAAGTTTGTGCAGACTTCCAGAAGGAACACCGGGTAATTTCGTTCGTTAAGACCCAGACAGAGGGCCCTATATTCGGATCCAAACGTTAAAACTCCCCCTTCCGCGTCTCTGGTTCCATAAACACTTAGAAAATATTTTTTAAAGTTTGCGCAGACTTCCAGAAGGAACACCGGGTAATTTCGTTCATTAAGACCCAGACAGAGGGCCCTATATTCGGATCCAAACATTAAAACTCCCCCTTACGCGTCTCTGGTTCCATAAACACTTAGAAAATATTTTTTAAAGTTTGCGCAGACTTCCAGAAGGACAGGGGGGAGATCCCGCTGCTGCAGGCCCAGCCCGAGGCCCTGTCCTCGGACTACTCTCTGACAGCGCCCCCTTGTGTGCCCCTGGTTCTCAACACTTAGAATTTTTGTTTTTTTTATAGAAAAATACAGCAATCAGTGACGTTACTTACATATGCTTAGTGGGAATTTTGGGTACGCCTTCACCAAACATTGGATGTTCCGGCTTTCCTGCTTTGATTTAGGTCTGGTGATGTGCTGTGGTTCTTCATCAGGAGAGGTAGATCCAGACCCCACCAGGACATCCTCGTCCACACCAGGAACCGGGCATGTGGATCCCTTTTGGAGTCCTGTTAAATAAAGGTTCAGTGTTAAGTTTTCTGGTTCTGCCGGTACAACCAGGCCTGAGCTATGGAGCTATCCTGCCCAGCAGATGTGCTCTGGTCCTGGGTAAAGTTGATATATAATAAACATTTTACACACCTCCTCCAGTCGTTTGATTGCCTTTTTTGCCCTTTTTGCCCATCTGTGCTGGTAAAGCAATTTCTTCCTTAGTTGCCCCAAGTCTGATGTAACCTGAAGGTTCTTTGCCCCAAGCTCTTTGCATGAGGTGCAGGATGTATCATCATCAAGGGGTCCTGATGTTGGATGATGCTGACCTGCTTCCTCTCTTACTCTTGGGTCCATGTGTAAACGTGAGACCATCGGAGAGCTTGGGTTTGTGGTGCTCAGAGCTCCCAGCATATTCACCGTTACCTGGTACTTCAAACCATTAATCACCTGGGCCTTCCTCTCCCCCTCCATCTCCGGGTGAGCTTGGTCAATATGTATGTCCAGCCTTGTGCTAGCATAACGGCAGCCATCCACTGGACAGGGCATTTTTCTGATATTGATTCTCCCGTTACTGAACCTGATCAATATCTTCCGCTCTTCTGAATTTTTAATGCCGTGACTATACCTTAGGTGTTTGCCTATATAGGTAAATTCGGAATGACAGAGCGGGCAGCAAACATTCTGCTTGGGGGGCGTCATGTTGATATGTGAATCTGAAAAATAGGATACAATAACATTATATTTATTCATTTCCCAAACCCAGGAACAGAGCCCCCTTTCCCCGCATAAAATGGCGCCGCCTCTCCGTCTCCTGAACACCAGGGTCCCGGAGACACAAGGACCCCCCCCCCCCCCCATGCTTCAAACTAAAGGCAACTTACCGTGTAAGTCGGTTGAAGGTGGAGGGGGAAAGTCCGCGTGGACACCGGTTCACTCTGCTCATCGGTCAGATGTTAATTAACACATTAAGTAATTACAGCTGCGTTCGGCTCAGGCGACCCAGAGTACGGTCAGTGACCGCAGGCGTAGCCAATTAAGCATCCAGAAGCAGGGGAGACACACTGAGAAGCCTGCTCCACCTCACACACAGCAAGGAGCTCTCAGCACCAGCCCTGCACCTACCTGCCTACCTACCCCAAATGTCAAAATTCGGTCTCCCTGATATTAGGGTGCAGTTCTTGACAATTCATGGCACTTAACATATGAAATTTGGGTAAAAGGGGCCAAATCGGCTAACCCTAGCTCAAGGATTTAGGCTTCATGGAGCCCCACCAGGCCCAAAGAGACACCAGTAAAGATTCTACTTAACTTAGAGATATCAAACCGCACGGTTTCTAGGGTGTGAGTAGAGCGAGCCCTGGTAATTTGGGGTCCCTATCTGCCCCAGGGGCAGAGAGAAAGCCGTGCTGTGCCGTCAAACCTAATAACCAGTCCAAAAACAACTAACAGATGGAAGGTCTTTGAGAGATAGGCTCTTCCAGGTTTGTAGCACCTTGCCACAGGAAGCTGCATAGCAAATTTGGGCCAGATTAAACCAAACGTCTCAGAGTTATGAGGTGTCAAAGTTTCATTTTTGGTCATTTTTCCACCCCTTCCTGCCCCTGTCATGCCAAGACGAAACGCTCCAGCGACACCAAACTCACAGAATCCACTCATTTTCACCCCCTGAATGACATTTGTGAAAATCAGCCCTCTGGGATGAGCCTGACCAGAGATCCCAACCCTAGCTCAAGGATTTAGGCTTCATGGAGCCCCACCAGGCCCAAAGAGACACCAGTAAAGATTCTACTTAACTTAGAGATATCAAACCGCACGGTTTCTAGGGTGTGAGTAGAGCGAGCCCTGGTAATTTGGGGTCCCTATCTGCCCCAGGGGCCGAGAGAAAGCCGTGCTGTGCCGTCAAACCTAATAACCGGTCCAAAAACGACTAACAGATGGAAGGTCTTTGAGAGATAGGCTCTTCCAGGTTTGTAGCACCTTGCCACAGGAAGCTGCATAGCAAATTTGGGCCAGATTAAACCAAACGTCTCAGAGTTATGAGGTGTCAAAGTTTCATTTTTAGTCATTTTTCCACCCCTTCCTGCCCCTGTCATGCCAAGACGAAACGCTCCAGCGACACCAAACTCACAGAATCCACTCATTTTCACCCCCTGAATGACATTTGTGAAAATCAGCCCTCTGGGATGAGCCTGACCAGAGATCCCAACCCTAGCTCAAGGATTTAGGCTTCATGGAGCCCCACCAGGCCCAAAGAGACACCAGTAAAGATTCTACTTAACTTAGAGATATCAAACCGCACGGTTTCTAGGGTGTGAGTAGAGCGAGCCCTGGTAATTTGGGGTCCCTATCTGCCCCAGGGGCCGAGAGAAAGCCGTGCTGTGCCGTCAAACCTAATAACCGGTCCAAAAACGACTAACAGATGGAAGGTCTTTGAGAGATAGGCTCTTCCAGGTTTGTAGCACCTTGCCACAGGAAGCTGCATAGCAAATTTGGGCCAGATTAAACCAAACGTCTCAGAGTTATGAGGTGTCAAAGTTTCATTTTTGGTCATTTTTCCACCCCTTCCTGCCCCTGTCATGCCAAGACGAAACGCTCCAGCGACACCAAACTCACAGAATCCACTCATTTTCACCCCCTGAATGACATTTGTGAAAATCAGCCCTCTGGGATGAGCCTGACCAGAGATCCCAACCCTAGCTCAAGGATTTAGGCTTCATGGAGCCCCACCAGGCCCAAAGAGACACCAGTAAAGATTCTACTTAACTTAGAGATATCAAACCGCACGGTTTCTAGGGTGTGAGTAGAGCGAGCCCTGGTAATTTGGGGTCCCTATCTGCCCCAGGGGCCGAGAGAAAGCCGTGCTGTGCCGTCAAACCTAATAACCGGTCCAAAAACAACTAACAGATGGAAGGTCTTTGAGAGATAGGCTCTTCCAGGTTTGTAGCACCTTGCCACAGGAAGCTGCATAGCAAATTTGGGCCAGATTAAACCAAACGTCTCAGAGTTATGAGGTGTCAAAGTTTCATTTTTGGTCATTTTTCCACCCCTTCCTGCCCCTGTCATGCCAAGACGAAACGCTCCAGCGACACCAAACTCACAGAATCCACTCATTTTCACCCCCTGAATGACATTTGTGAAAATCAGCCCTCTGGGATGAGCCTGACCAGAGATCCCAACCCTAGCTCAAGGATTTAGGCTTCATGGAGCCCCACCAGGCCCAAAGAGACACCAGTAAAGATTCTACTTAACTTAGAGATATCAAACCGCACGGTTTCTAGGGTGTGAGTAGAGCGAGCCCTGGTAATTTGGGGTCCCTATCTGCCCCAGGGGCCGAGAGAAAGCCGTGCTGTGCCGTCAAACCTAATAACCGGTCCAAAAACAACTAACAGATGGAAGGTCTTTGAGAGATAGGCTCTTCCAGGTTTGTAGCACCTTGCCACAGGAAGCTGCATAGCAAATTTGGGCCAGATTAAACCAAACGTCTCAGAGTTATGAGGTGTCAAAGTTTCATTTTTGGTCATTTTTCCACCCCTTCCTGCCCCTGTCATGCCAAGACGAAACGCTCCAGCGACACCAAACTCACAGAATCCACTCATTTTCACCCCCTGAATGACATTTGTGAAAATCAGCCCTCTGGGATGAGCCTGACCAGAGATCCCAACCCTAGCTCAAGGATTTAGGCTTCATGGAGCCCCACCAGGCCCAAAGAGACACCAGTAAAGATTCTACTTAACTTAGAGATATCAAACCGCACGGTTTCTAGGGTGTGAGTAGAGCGAGCCCTGGTAATTTGGGGTCCCTATCTGCCCCAGGGGCCGAGAGAAAGCCGTGCTGTGCCGTCAAACCTAATAACCGGTCCAAAAACAACTAACAGATGGAAGGTCTTTGAGAGATAGGCTCTTCCAGGTTTGTAGCACCTTGCCACAGGAAGCTGCATAGCAAATTTGGGCCAGATTAAACCAAACGTCTCAGAGTTATGAGGTGTCAAAGTTTCATTTTTGGTCATTTTTCCACCCCTTCCTGCCCCTGTCATGCCAAGACGAAACGCTCCAGCGACACCAAACTCACAGAATCCACTCATTTTCACCCCCTGAATGACATTTGTGAAAATCAGCCCTCTGGGATGAGCCTGACCAGAGATCCCAACCCTAGCTCAAGGATTTAGGCTTCATGGAGCCCCACCAGGCCCAAAGAGACACCAGTAAAGATTCTACTTAACTTAGAGATATCAAACCGCACGGTTTCTAGGGTGTGAGTAGAGCGAGCCCTGGTAATTTGGGGTCCCTATCTGCCCCAGGGGCCGAGAGAAAGCCGTGCTGTGCCGTCAAACCTAATAACCGGTCCAAAAACAACTAACAGATGGAAGGTCTTTGAGAGATAGGCTCTTCCAGGTTTGTAGCACCTTGCCACAGGAAGCTGCATAGCAAATTTGGGCCAGATTAAACCAAACGTCTCAGAGTTATGAGGTGTCAAAGTTTCATTTTTGGTCATTTTTCCACCCCTTCCTGCCCCTGTCATGCCAAGACGAAACGCTCCAGCGACACCAAACTCACAGAATCCACTCATTTTCACCCCCTGAATGACATTTGTGAAAATCAGCCCTCTGGGATGAGCCTGACCAGAGATCCCAACCCTAGCTCAAGGATTTAGGCTTCATGGAGCCCCACCAGGCCCAAAGAGACACCAGTAAAGATTCTACTTAACTTAGAGATATCAAACCGCACGGTTTCTAGGGTGTGAGTAGAGCGAGCCCTGGTAATTTGGGGTCCCTATCTGCCCCAGGGGCCGAGAGAAAGCCGTGCTGTGCCGTCAAACCTAATAACCGGTCCAAAAACAACTAACAGATGGAAGGTCTTTGAGAGATAGGCTCTTCCAGGTTTGTAGCACCTTGCCACAGGAAGCTGCATAGCAAATTTGGGCCAGATTAAACCAAACGTCTCAGAGTTATGAGGTGTCAAAGTTTCATTTTTGGTCATTTTTCCACCCCTTCCTGCCCCTGTCATGCCAAGACGAAACGCTCCAGCGACACCAAACTCACAGAATCCACTCATTTTCACCCCCTGAATGACATTTGTGAAAATCAGCCCTCTGGGATGAGCCTGACCAGAGATCCCAACCCTAGCTCAAGGATTTAGGCTTCATGGAGCCCCACCAGGCCCAAAGAGACACCAGTAAAGATTCTACTTAACTTAGAGATATCAAACCGCACGGTTTCTAGGGTGTGAGTAGAGCGAGCCCTGGTAATTTGGGGTCCCTATCTGCCCCAGGGGCCGAGAGAAAGCCGTGCTGTGCCGTCAAACCTAATAACCGGTCCAAAAACAACTAACAGATGGAAGGTCTTTGAGAGATAGGCTCTTCCAGGTTTGTAGCACCTTGCCACAGGAAGCTGCATAGCAAATTTGGGCCAGATTAAACCAAACGTCTCAGAGTTATGAGGTGTCAAAGTTTCATTTTTGGTCATTTTTCCACCCCTTCCTGCCCCTGTCATGCCAAGACGAAACGCTCCAGCGACACCAAACTCACAGAATCCACTCATTTTCACCCCCTGAATGACATTTGTGAAAATCAGCCCTCTGGGATGAGCCTGACCAGAGATCCCAACCCTAGCTCAAGGATTTAGGCTTCATGGAGCCCCACCAGGCCCAAAGAGACACCAGTAAAGATTCTACTTAACTTAGAGATATCAAACCGCACGGTTTCTAGGGTGTGAGTAGAGCGAGCCCTGGTAATTTGGGGTCCCTATCTGCCCCAGGGGCCGAGAGAAAGCCGTGCTGTGCCGTCAAACCTGAATAACCGGTCCAAAAACAACTAACAGATGGAAGGTCTTTGAGAGATAGGCTCTTCCAGGTTTGTAGCACCTTGCCACAGGAAGCTGCATAGCAAATTTGGGCCAGATTAAACCAAACGTCTCAGAGTTATGAGGTGTCAAAGCTTTCATTTTTGGTCATTTTCCCACCCCTTCCTGCCCCTGTCATGCCAAGACGAAACGCTCCAGCGACACCAAACTCACAGAATCCACTCATTGTCACCCCCTGAATGACATTTGTGAAAATCAGCCCTCTGGGATGAGCCCTGACCAAAGATCCTAACCCTAGCTCAAGGATTTAGGCTTCATGGAGCCCCAGCAGGCCCAAAGAGACACCAGTAAAGATTCTACTTAACTTAGAGATATCAAACCGCATGGTTTCTAGGGTGTGAGTAGAGCAAGCCCTGGTAATTTGGGGTCCCTATCTGCCCCAGGGGCCGAGAGAAAGCCACGCTGTGCCGTCAAACCTGATAACCGGTCCAAAAACAACTAACAGATGGAAGGTCTTTGAGAGATGGGCTCTTCCAGGTTTGTAGCACCTTACCACAGGAAGCTGCATAGCAAATTTGGGCCAGATTAAACCAAACGTCTCAGAGTTATGAGGTGTCAAAGTTTCATTTTTGGTCATTTTTCCACCCCTTCCTGCCCCTGTCATGCCAAGACGAAACGCTCCAGCGACACCAAACTCACAGAATCCACTCATTGTCACCCCCTGAATGACATTTGTGAAAATCAGCCCTCTGGGATGAGCCTGACCAAAGATCCTAACCCTAGCTCAAGGATTTAGGCTTCATGGAGCCCCAGCAGGCCCAAAGAGACACCAGTAAAGATTCTACTTAACTTAGAGATATCAAACCGCATGGTTTCTAGGGTGTGAGTAGAGCAAGCCCTGGTAATTTGGGGTCCCTATCTGCCCCAGGGGCCGAGAGAAAGCCACGCTGGGCCGTCAAACCTGATAACCGGTCCAAAAACAACTAACAGATGGAAGGTCTTTGAGAGATGGGCTCTTCCAGGTTTGTAGCACCCTACCACAGGAAGCTGCATAGCAAATTTGGGCCAGATTAAACCAAACGTCTCAGAGTTATGAGGTGTCAAAGTTTCATTTTTGGTCATTTTCCCACCCCTTCCTGCCCCTGTCATGCCAAGACGAAACGCTCCAGCGACACCAAACTCACAGAATCCACTCATTGTCACCCCCTGAATGACATTTGTGAAAATCAGCCCTCTGGGATGAGCCTGACCAAAGATCCTAACCCTAGCTCAAGGATTTAGGCTTCATGGAGCCCCAGCAGGCCCAAAGAGACACCAGTAAAGATTCTACTTAACTTAGAGATATCAAACCGCATGGTTTCTAGGGTGTGAGTAGAGCAAGCCCTGGTAATTTGGGGTCCCTATCTGCCCCAGGGGCCGAGAGAAAGCCACGCCGGGCCGTCAAACCTGATAACCGGTCCAAAAACAACTAACAGATGGAAGGTCTTTGAGAGATGGGCTCTTCCAGGTTTGTAGCACCTTACCACAGGAAGCTGCATAGCAAATTTGGGCCAGATTAAACCAAACGTCTCAAAGTTATGAGGTGTCAAAGCTTCATTTTTGGTCATTTTCCCACCCCTTCCTGCCCCTGTCATGCCAAGACGAAACGCTCCAGCGACACCAAACTCACAGAATCCACTCATTGTCACCCCCTGAATGACATTTGTGAAAATCAGCCCTCTGGGATGAGCCTGACCAAAGATCCTAACCCTAGCTCAAGGATTTAGGCTTCATGGAGCCCCAGCAGGCCCAAAGAGACACCAGTAAAGATTCTACTTAACTTAGAGATATCAAACCGCATGGTTTCTAGGGTGTGAGTAGAGCAAGCCCTGGTAATTTGGGGTCCCTATCTGCCCCAGGGGCCGAGAGAAAGCCACGCCGGGCCGTCAAACCTGATAACCGGTCCAAAAACAACTAACAGATGGAAGGTCTTTGAGAGATGGGCTCTTCCAGGTTTGTAGCACCTTACCACAGGAAGCTGCATAGCAAATTTGGGCCAGATTAAACCAAACGTCTCAGAGTTATGAGGTGTCAAAGCTTCATTTTTGGTCATTTTCCCACCCCTTCCTGCCCCTGTCATGCCAAGACGAAACGCTCCAGCGACACCAAACTCACAGAATCCACTCATTGTCACCCCCTGAATGACATTTGTGAAAATCAGCCCTCTGGGATGAGCCTGACCAAAGATCCTAACCCTAGCTCAAGGATTTAGGCTTCATGGAGCCCCAGCAGGCCCAAAGAGACACCAGTAAAGATTCTACTTAACTTAGAGATATCAAACCGCATGGTTTCTAGGGTGTGAGTAGAGCAAGCCCTGGTAATTTGGGGTCCCTATCTGCCCCAGGGGCCGAGAGAAAGCCACGCCGGGCCGTCAAACCTGATAACCGGTCCAAAAACAACTAACAGATGGAAGGTCTTTGAGAGATGGGCTCTTCCAGGTTTGTAGCACCTTACCACAGGAAGCTGCATAGCAAATTTGGGCCAGATTAAACCAAACGTCTCAAAGTTATGAGGTGTCAAAGCTTCATTTTTGGTCATTTTCCCACCCCTTCCTGCCCCTGTCATGCCAAGACGAAACGCTCCAGCGACACCAAACTCACAGAATCCACTCATTGTCACCCCCTGAATGACATTTGTGAAAATCAGCCCTCTGGGATGAGCCTGACCAAAGATCCTAACCCATCTTAGGGGACAGGCCCCGTTTTTTGACATAAGGGTGCAGAATCTTTACATCAGGGTGCAGTTTTACCCAGGAAAGAGGCCCCATCGTGGGCATGCTCTCCACATCATACTTCCCTGCTTCTTCTCCCCTCCACATGCTGCATGGATGTCCCAGCAGCAGCAGCCTGTCCTGGGTCTTGTCCCAGCAGCATGAGCCTGTCCTGGGTCTGCTAACCTCCACATCCAGCATGGATCTCCCAGGCAGCAGCAGCCTGCTCTGGGTCTCCTAACCTCCACATCCAGCATGGATCTCCCAGGCAGCAGCAGCCTGCTCTGGGTCTGCTAACCTCCACATGCAGCATGGATGTCCCAGCAGCAGCAGCCTGTCCTGGGTCTTGTCCCAGCAGCATGAGCCTGTCCTGGGTCTGCTAACCTCCACATCCAGCATGGATCTCCCAGGCAGCAGCAGCCTGCTCTGGGTCTCCTAACCTCCACATCCAGCATGGATCTCCCAGGCAGCAGCAGCCTGCTCTGGGTCTGCTAACCTCCACATGCAGCATGGATGTCCCAGGCAGCAGCAGCCTGCTCTGGGTCTCCACATCCAGCATGGATCTCCCAGGCAGCAGCAGCCTGCTCTGGGTCTCCTAACCTCCACATCCAGCATTGATCTCCCAGGCAGCAGCAGCCTGCTCTGGGTCTGCTAACCTCCACATGCAGCATGGATGTCCCAGGCAGCAGCAGCCTGCTCTGGGTCTCCACATCCAGCATGGATCTCCCAGGCAGCAGCAGCCTGCTCTGGGTCTCCTAACCTCCACATCCAGCATGGATCTCCCAGGCAGCAGCAGCCTGCTCTGGGTCTGCTAACCTCCACATGCAGCATGGATGTCCCAGGCAGCAGCAGCCTGCTCTGGGTCTCCACATCCAGCATGGATCTCCCAGGCAGCAGCAGCCTGCTCTGGGTCTCCTAACCTCCACATCCAGCATGGATGTCCCAGGCAGCAGCAGCCTGCTCTGGGTCTCCACATCCAGCATGGATCTCCCAGGCAGCAGCAGCCTGCTCTGGGTCTCCTAACCTCCACATCCAGCATGGATCTCCCAGGCAGCAGCAGCCTGCTCTGGGTCTGCTAACCTCCACATGCAGCATGGATGTCCCAGGCAGCAGCAGCCTGCTCTGGGTCTCCACATCCAGCATGGATCTCCCAGGCAGCAGCAGCCTGCTCTGGGTCTCCTAACCTCCACATCCAGCATGGATCTCCCAGGCAGCAGCAGCCTGCTCTGGGTCTGCTAACCTCCACATGCAGCATGGATGTCCCAGGCAGCAGCAGCCTGCTCTGGGTCTCCACATCCAGCATGGATCTCCCAGGCAGCAGCAGCCTGCTCTGGGTCTGCTAACCTCCACATGCAGCATGGATGTCCCAGGCAGCAGCAGCCTGCTCTGGGTCTCCACATCCAGCATGGATCTCCCAGGCAGCAGCAGCCTGCTCTGGGTCTCCTAACCTCCACATCCAGCATGGATCTCCCAGGCAGCAGCAGCCTGCTCTGGGTCTGCTAACCTCCACATGCAGCATGGATGTCCCAGGCAGCAGCAGCCTGCTCTGGGTCTCCACATCCAGCATGGATCTCCCAGGCAGCAGCAGCCTGCTCTGGGTCTCCTAACCTCCACATCCAGCATGGATGTCCCAGGCAGCAGCAGCCTGCTCTGGGTCTCCACATCCAGCATGGATCTCCCAGGCAGCAGCAGCCTGCTCTGGGTCTCCTAACCTCCACATCCAGCATGGATCTCCCAGGCAGCAGCAGCCTGCTCTGGGTCTGCTAACCTCCACATGCAGCATGGATGTCCCAGGCAGCAGCAGCCTGCTCTGGGTCTCCACATCCAGCATGGATCTCCCAGGCAGCAGCAGCCTGCTCTGGGTCTCCTAACCTCCACATCCAGCATGGATCTCCCAGGCAGCAGCAGCCTGCTCTGGGTCTGCTAACCTCCACATGCAGCATGGATGTCCCAGGCAGCAGCAGCCTGCTCTGGGTCTCCACATCCAGCATGGATCTCCCAGGCAGCAGCAGCCTGCTCTGGGTCTGCTAACCTCCACATGCAGCATGGATGTCCCAGGCAGCAGCAGCCTGCTCTGGGTCTCCACATCCAGCATGGATCTCCCAGCCAGCAGCAGCCTGCTCTGGGTCTCCTAACCTCCACATCCAGCATGGATCTCCCAGGCAGCAGCAGCCTGCTCTGGGTCTGCTAACCTCCACATGCAGC
>NW_023396955.1:0-12500 GCF_011125445.2 Fundulus heteroclitus | reverse complement strand
AATTAAATTCGTATCAACCCCATGCTGGACTTCCAGGGCTGGAAGGGAGCTGTCCAGCTTCACAAGCCCAGCCAAGGTGCACTATTCTGGGGCAGAGCAGCGTGGCACAGACCCCCTCCTGTCCTGGAGGTTGGACTTTATAAGTTTTAGTTTTTATTTTATTTGCCAGGAATAATGAATGGAGAAATATCTTAAAGAAAGCAAATACAGTCACATCACCACTGATTTATTTAAATTTTTTTTATTTTTTTACTGTATTTCGTTTGGATCTGAGCACACGTGCACATTGACCGCGCACTTGACGTCTACTTCTCAACGTGTAGGTTAACAATGGTCTTTTCCTTCTGGGTTGTGTCCCTCTATTTGGGGCATACGAAGAATCGCTCTGAGAAGGGTCGCTATCAGGCGTGAAGTCGCTCCCAGAAGAACAGCTTTGAGAAGAGGCGCTATCAGGCGTGAAGTCGCTCCCAGAAGAACAGCTTTGAGAAGAGGCGCTGCCTGGACTGTAGCAGCTCCCAGAAGCTTGATCAGGGCTTGTTGATCCAGTGGCCCGACTGGATGTTGGTGAGGACGGCGAAGGACCGGCTGGGGGGCTGTGCGAAGGACCGGCAGGGGGGCTGTGTGAAGGCCCGCAGTCCGCTTCCTCCTCAAGACCATCACCTGATGATTCTGACATGGAGAGGAGGGAAGGTTCGGCGGTGTCATGTACCGTAGTATGTGGTGGCTTGACGGCTGCCTCGAAATTCTGACGGATCTCAGCCAGCTCTGACGCGGTGCGGTGGAGCGCGTAGAATTTGTCTGCTGTCCGTGTGTCATGACACATGGTCTTTGAAATGTTGATCCGGTCACTTGGTGACAAAGTATTCCTTGCCTTGAAAAATAGAGATGGTTCTTCAATATTATGCCTTTTAATTTTATGTTTATTACGTGGAAAAGTGATATAATTACTTACGTATGTGGCTATTGATGTCCGGAAATCTGTGAATGTAGGGCGCCCAGGAAATCCCATGTCAAGCCAGGCGGCTTGCATCGGCACGATGAGTTTCTCGATTTTTGTGAAGTTTTCGGTGAAGAGAAGAAGGTCTGTGGGTGGGTTTAGTTTCTGTCTGATGATCATCCACTGCTCCACCCATGAGAATTCCTCTACAGTTAAGTAGAGCTGTGCGGGGCCAAACGCACGGTTGGTTTTGTGTTCCTTCACCTGTGGTGCAAAGGAGAGTGTGTGTTAATGGACATATCGGGACAAGACAGAGAGCGTTTGTCATTCCAATATTAGTAGACTTGCATTGATCACAAAGCCCGCTTGCCCGACGGTGGCTTCCTGCTGGGCCTCATCAACCTCTGACACAGTCATATTCTTTAGAACACCGGTGCGGTGTCCATACAGGCTTGCTAGGTAAACACTTAGATAGCCAAAAAACATTCTTCGCGCCTCCGGGTTGGGGTCCTCAGACAGTCCGTCTGAAAAAAAAATTATGGGGTTAGAACATGGATGTCAGTAACTCAGGTAAGTAATTTAATATAGTACAAATTTAATAAGTCTGACCAAGAAGTTTAGGGATGCGTCTCCTGGCCTGGACTTTACAGAGGTGAAGCTGATGTTTGGAGATTGTTCTGCTCAACTTCTTTTTCTTCACACTTATCTGACGCATGACTACACATGGAGCCAGGCTGGCAATACACTCTGAGATAGCACGAATCACGGCAAACACTTCTCTTCTTGGAACCCTGGACGTACATGGAGGAGTGTCCCTGAAGTAGACCATGAACTGGGACAAATTCACCAGGTAGATCTTCACTGTGTTCTCCGCTTTTCCACCATTCTGCAGATGCTCTGGCCACATGCACAGAAAGAAATAAATGGAATATTTTACATGGGGACATTTTATCTTAACTAAAAGGCATCACAGACATACTTACTGGTATATCTTGGACATATTGGAAAGGAAAGTCCAATTTTGGAAGATTGTCTGGCCCTCGGTTAGAAACGAAAGGAAAGCCATGATTCTACCCACTTTGGATCTTTGATTTTCGATCCTTTTCCTCAGACCACGGGAGCCTTTGAGATGCTGCCAATATCCCGCGATGTATTCCACTGAAAAACAAACAAAAAAAGGTTTCATAATGAAGTTTGATTCTGCGGACTTCCAGGAGGTAAACACGGGTAAATTCGCTCATCACGGCCCAGTTAGAGGCACCTATATTCGGATACAAACTTTAAAAATCATCCTTGCGCACGCATGGATCCATAAACACTTAGAAAATAGTTTAAAAAAAAATCCGCGGACTTCCAGGAGGTAAACACGGGTAAATTCGCTCATCACGGCCCAGTTAGAGGCACCTATATTCGGATACAAACCTTAAAAATCATCCTTGCGCACGCATGGATCCATAAACACTTAGAAAATAGTTTAAAAAAAATCCGCGGACTTCCAGGAGGTAAACACGGGTAAATTCGCTCATCACGGCCCAGTTAGAGGCACCTATATTCGGATACAAACTTTAAAAATCATCCTTGCGCACGCATGGATCCATAAACACTTAGAAAATAGTTTAAAAAAAAATCCGCGGACTTCCAGGAGGTAAACACGGGTAAATTCGCTCATCACGGCCCAGTTAGAGGCACCTATATTCGGATACAAACCTTAAAAATCATCCTTGCGCACGCATGGATCCATAAACACTTAGAAAATAGTTTAAAAAAAAATCCGCGGACTTCCAGGAGGTAAACACGGGTAAATTCGCTCATCACGGCCCAGTTAGAGGCACCTATATTCGGATACAAACTTTAAAAATCATCCTTGCGCACGCATGGATCCATAAACACTTAGAAAATAGTTTAAAAAAAAATCCGCGGACTTCCAGGAGGTAAACACGGGTAAATTCGCTCATCACGGCCCAGTTAGAGGCACCTATATTCGGATACAAACCTTAAAAATCATCCTTGCGCACGCATGGATCCATAAACACTTAGAAAATAGTTTAAAAAAAATCCGCGGACTTCCAGGAGGTAAACACGGGTAAATTCGCTCATCAAGGCCCAGTTAGAGGCACCTATATTCGGATACAAACCTTAAAAATCATCCTTGCGCACGCATGGATCCATAAACACTTAGAAAATAGTTTAAAAAAAATCCGCGGACTTCCAGGAGGTAAACACGGGTAAATTCGCTCATCAAGGCCCAGTTAGAGGCACCTATATTCGGATACAAACCTTAAAAATCATCCTTGCGCACGCATGGATCCATAAACACTTAGAAAATAGTTTAAAAAAAATCCGCGGACTTCCAGGAGGTAAACACGGGTAAATTCGCTCATCACGGCCCAGTTAGAGGCACCTATATTCGGATACAAACCTTAAAAATCATCCTTGCGCACGCATGGATCCATAAACACTTAGAAAATAGTTTAAAAAAAATCCGCGGACTTCCAGGAGGTAAACACGGGTAAATTCGCTCATCACGGCCCAGTTAGAGGCACCTATATTCGGATACAAACCTTAAAAATCATCCTTGCGCACGCATGGATCCATAAACACTTAGAAAATAGTTTAAAAAAAATCCGCGGACTTCCGGGAGGAACAGGGGGGGGGATCCCGCTGCTGCAGCCGGAACCGAGGCACTATCCTCGGACTACTGTCTGACAGCGCCCCCGTGTGGGTCATGGTTGTCAACACATTTTTTTAATAGAAAAATACAGCAATCAGTGATGTTACTTACAGATGTTTAGTGGGAATTTGGGGTACGCCTTCACCAAACATTGGATGTCCCGGCTTTCCTGCTTTGATTTAGGTCTGGTGATGCTCTGTGGCTCCTCATCAGGAGAGGTAGATCCAGAGACCACCGGGGCATCTACGTCCACCCCAGGAACCGTGCATGTGGATCCCTTTTGGAGGTCCTGTTAAATAAAGGTTCAGTGTTAAGTTTTCTGGTTCTGCCGGTACAACCAGGCCTGAGCTATGGAGCTATCATGCCCAGCAGATGTGCTCTGGTCCCGGGTAAAGTTGCTAAATAAACATTTTACACACCTCCTCCAGTCGTTTGATTGCCTTTTTTGCCCTTTTTGCCCATCTGTGCTGGTAAAGCAATTGCTTCCTTAGTTGCCCCAAGTCTGATATAAGCTGAAGGTTCTTTGCCTCGACCTCTTTGCAGGAGGTGCAGGATGTATCATCATCAAGGGGTCCTGATGTTGGATGATGCTGACCTGCTTCCTCTCTTGCTCTTGGGTCCATGTGCAAACGTGACACCATGGGAGGGCTTGGGTTTGTGGCGCTCAGGGCTCCCAGCATATTCACCGTTACCTGGTACTTCAAACCATTAATCACCTGGGCCTTCCTCTCCCCATCCATCTCCGGGTGACCTTGCTCCATATGCATGTCCAGCCTTGTGCTAGCATAACGGCAGCCATCCACTGGACAGGGCATTTTTCTGATATTGATTCTCCCGTTACTGAACCTGATCAATATCTTCCGCTCGTCTGAATTTTTAATGCCGTGATTATACCTTAGGTGTTTGCCTATATAGGTAAATACAGAATGACAGAGCGGGCAGCAAACACTCTGCTTGGGGGGCGTCATGTTGATATGTGAATCTGAAAAATAGGATACAATAACATTAGATTTATTCATTTCCCAAACCCAGGAACAGAGCCCCCTTTCCCCGCATAAAATGGCGACACAAGGACCCCCCCTATGCTTCAAACTAAAGGCAACTTACCGTGTAAGTCGGTTGAAGGTGGAGGGGGAAAGTCCGCGTGGACACCGGTTCACTCTGCTCATCGGTCAGATGTTAATTAACACAGTAAGTAATTACAGCTGCGTTCGGCTCAGGCGACCCAGAGTACGGTCAGTGACCGCAGGCGTAGCCAATTAAGCATCCAGAAGCAGGGGAGACACACTGAGAAGCCTGCTCCACCTCACACACAGCAAGGAGCTCTCAGCACCAGCCCTGCACCTACCTGCCTACCTACCCCAAATGTCAAAATTCGGTCTCCCTGATATTATGGTGCAGTTCATGACAATTCATCGCATTTAACATATGACATTTGGGTAAAAGGGGCCAAATCGCCTAACCCTAGCTCAAGGATTTAGGCTTCATGGAGCCCCAGCAGGCCCAAAGAGACACCAGTAAAGATTCTACTTAACTTAGAGATATCAAACCGCATGGTTTCTAGGGTGTGAGTAGAGCAAGCCCTGGTAATTTGGGGTCCCTATCTGCCCCAGGGGCCGAGAGAAAGCCACGCTGGGCCGTCAAACCTGATAACCGGTCCAAAAACAACTAACAGATGGAAGGTCTTTGAGAGATGGGCTCTTCCAGGTTTGTAGCACCCTACCACAGGAAGCTGCATAGCAAACTTGGGCCAGATTAAACCAAACGTCTCAGAGTTATGAGGTGTCAAAGTTTCATTTTTGGTCATTTTTCCACCCCTTCCTGCCCCTGTCATGCCAAGACGAAACGCTCCAGCGACACCAAACTCACAGAATCCACTCATTGTCACCCCCTGAATGACATTTGTGAACATCAGCCCTCTGGGATGAGCCTGACCAAAGATCCTAACCCTAGCTCAAGGATTTAGGCTTCATGGAGCCCCAGCAGGCCCAAAGAGACACCAGTAAAGATTCTACTTAACTTAGAGATATCAAACCGCATGGTTTCTAGGGTGTGAGTAGAGCAAGCCCTGGTAATTTGGGGTCCCTATCTGCCCCAGGGGCCGAGAGAAAGCCACGCTGGGCCGTCAAACCTGATAACCGGTCCAAAAACAACTAACAGATGGAAGGTCTTTGAGAGATGGGCTCTTCCAGGTTTGTAGCACCCTACCACAGGAAGCTGCATAGCAAATTTGGGCCAGATTAAACCAAACGTCTCAGAGTTATGAGGTGTCAAAGTTTCATTTTTGGTCATTTTTCCACCCCTTCCTGCCCCTGTCATGCCAAGACGAAACGCTCCAGCGACACCAAACTCACAGAATCCACTCATTGCCACCCCCTGAATGACATTTGTGAACATCAGCCCTCTGGGATGAGCCTGACCAAAGATCCTAACCCTAGCTCAAGGATTTAGGCTTCATGGAGCCCCAGCAGGCCCAAAGAGACACCAGTAAAGATTCTACTTAACTTAGAGATATCAAACCTGCATGGTTTCTAGGGTGTGAGTAGAGCAAGCCCTGGTAATTTGGGGTCCCTATCTGCCCCAGGGGCCGAGAGAAAGCCACGCTGGGCCGTCAAACCTGATAACCGGTCCAAAAACAACTAACAGATGGAAGGTCTTTGAGAGATGGGCTCTTCCAGGTTTGTAGCACCCTACCACAGGAAGCTGCATAGCAAACTTGGGCCAGATTAAACCAAACGTCTCAGAGTTATGAGGTGTCAAAGTTTCATTTTTGGTCATTTTTCCACCCCTTCCTGCCCCTGTCATGCCAAGACGAAACGCTCCAGCGACACCAAACTCACAGAATCCACTCATTGTCACCCCCTGAATGACATTTGTGAACATCAGCCCTCTGGGATGAGCCTGACCAAAGATCCTAACCCTAGCTCAAGGATTTAGGCTTCATGGAGCCCCAGCAGGCCCAAAGAGACACCAGTAAAGATTCTACTTAACTTAGAGATATCAAACCGCATGGTTTCTAGGGTGTGAGTAGAGCAAGCCCTGGTAATTTGGGGTCCCTATCTGCCCCAGGGGCCGAGAGAAAGCCACGCCGGGCCGTCAAACCTGATAACCGGTCCAAAAACAACTAACAGATGGAAGGTCTTTGAGAGATGGGCTCTTCCAGGTTTGTAGCACCCTACCACAGGAAGCTGCATAGCAAATTTGGGCCAGATTAAACCAAACGTCTCAGAGTTATGAGGTGTCAAAGTTTCATTTTTGGTCATTTTTCCACCCCTTCCTGCCCCTGTCATGCCAAGACGAAACGCTCCAGCGACACCAAACTCACAGAATCCACTCATTGTCACCCCCTGAATGACATTTGTGAACATCAGCCCTCTGGGATGAGCCTGACCAAAGATCCTAACCCTAGCTCAAGGATTTAGGCTTCATGGAGCCCCAGCAGGCCCAAAGAGACACCAGTAAAGATTCTACTTAACTTAGAGATATCAAACCGCATGGTTTCTAGGGTGTGAGTAGAGCAAGCCCTGGTAATTTGGGGTCCCTATCTGCCCCAGGGGCCGAGAGAAAGCCACGCTGGGCCGTCAAACCTGATAACCGGTCCAAAAACAACTAACAGATGGAAGGTCTTTGAGAGATAGGCTCTTCCAGGTTTGTAGCACCCTACCACAGGAAGCTGCATAGCAAATTTGGGCCAGATTAAACCAAACGTCTCAGAGTTATGAGGTGTCAAAGTTTCATTTTTGGTCATTTTTCCACCCCTTCCTGCCCCTGTCATGCCAAGACGAAACGCTCCAGCGACACCAAACTCACAGAATCCACTCATTGTCACCCCCCTGAATGACATTTGTGAAAATCAGCCCTCTGGGATGAGCCTGACCAAAGATCCTAACCCTAGCTCAAGGATTTAGGCTTCATGGAGCCCCAGCAGGCCCAAAGAGACACCAGTAAAGATTCTACTTAACTTAGAGATATCAAACCGCATGGTTTCTAGGGTGTGAGTAGAGCAAGCCCTGGTAATTTGGGGTCCCTATCTGCCCCAGGGGCCGAGAGAAAGCCACGCCGTGCCGTCAAACCTGATAACCGGTCCAAAAACAACTAACAGATGGAAGGTCTTTGAGAGATGGGCTCTTCCAGGTTTGTAGCACCCTACCACAGGAAGCTGCATAGCAAATTTGGGCCAGATTAAACCAAACGTCTCAGAGTTATAAGGTGTCAAAGTTTCATTTTTGGTCATTTTCCCACCCCTTCCTGCCCCTGTCATGCCAAGACGAAACGCTCCAGCGACACCAAACTCACAGAATCCACTCATTGTCACCCCCTGAATGACATTTGTGAAAATCAGCCCTCTGGGATGAGCCTGACCAAAGATCCTAACCCTAGCTCAAGGATTTAGGCTTCATGGAGCCCCAGCAGGCCCAAAGAGACACCAGTAAAGATTCTACTTAACTTAGAGATATCAAACCGCATGGTTTCTAGGGTGTGAGTAGAGCAAGCCCTGGTAATTTGGGGTCCCTATCTGCCCCAGGGGCCGAGAGAAAGCCACGCCGGGCCGTCAAACCTGATAACCGGTCCAAAAACAACTAACAGATGGAAGGTCTTTGAGAGATGGGCTCTTCCAGGTTTGTAGCACCCTACCACAGGAAGCTGCATAGCAAATTTGGGCCAGATTAAACCAAACGTCTCAGAGTTATGAGGTGTCAAAGTTTCATTTTTGGTCATTTTTCCACCCCTTCCTGCCCCTGTCATGCCAAGACGAAACGCTCCAGCGACACCAAACTCACAGAATCCACTCATTGTCACCCCCTGAATGACATTTGTGAAAATCAGCCCTCTGGGATGAGCCTGACCAAAGATCCTAACCCTAGCTCAAGGATTTAGGCTTCATGGAGCCCCAGCAGGCCCAAAGAGACACCAGTAAAGATTCTACTTAACTTAGAGATATCAAACCGCATGGTTTCTAGGGTGTGAGTAGAGCAAGCCCTGGTAATTTGGGGTCCCTATCTGCCCCAGGGGCCGAGAGAAAGCCACGCCGTGCCGTCAAACCTGATAACCGGTCCAAAAACAACTAACAGATGGAAGGTCTTTGAGAGATGGGCTCTTCCAGGTTTGTAGCACCCTACCACAGGAAGCTGCATAGCAAATTTGGGCCAGATTAAACCAAACGTCTCAGAGTTATAAGGTGTCAAAGTTTCATTTTTGGTCATTTTCCCACCCCTTCCTGCCCCTGTCATGCCAAGACGAAACGCTCCAGCGACACCAAACTCACAGAATCCACTCATTGTCACCCCCTGAATGACATTTGTGAAAATCAGCCCTCTGGGATGAGCCTGACCAAAGATCCTAACCCTAGCTCAAGGATTTAGGCTTCATGGAGCCCCAGCAGGCCCAAAGAGACACCAGTAAAGATTCTACTTAACTTAGAGATATCAAACCGCATGGTTTCTAGGGTGTGAGTAGAGCAAGCCCTGGTAATTTGGGGTCCCTATCTGCCCCAGGGGCCGAGAGAAAGCCACGCTGGGCCGTCAAACCTGATAACCGGTCCAAAAACAACTAACAGATGGAAGGTCTTTGAGAGATGGGCTCTTCCAGGTTTGTAGCACCCTACCACAGGAAGCTGCATAGCAAATTTGGGCCAGATTAAACCAAACGTCTCAGAGTTATGAGGTGTCAAAGTTTCATTTTTGGTCATTTTTCCACCCCTTCCTGCCCCTGTCATGCCAAGACGAAACGCTCCAGCGACACCAAACTCACAGAATCCACTCATTGTCACCCCCTGAATGACATTTGTGAACATCAGCCCTCTGGGATGAGCCTGACCAAAGATCCTAACCCTAGCTCAAGGATTTAGGCTTCATGGAGCCCCAGCAGGCCCAAAGAGACACCAGTAAAGATTCTACTTAACTTAGAGATATCAAACCGCATGGTTTCTAGGGTGTGAGTAGAGCAAGCCCTGGTAATTTGGGGTCCCTATCTGCCCCAGGGGCCGAGAGAAAGCCACGCTGGGCCGTCAAACCTGATAACCGGTCCAAAAACAACTAACAGATGGAAGGTCTTTGAGAGATAGGCTCTTCCAGGTTTGTAGCACCCTACCACAGGAAGCTGCATAGCAAATTTGGGCCAGATTAAACCAAACGTCTCAGAGTTATGAGGTGTCAAAGTTTCATTTTTGGTCATTTTTCCACCCCTTCCTGCCCCTGTCATGCCAAGACGAAACGCTCCAGCGACACCAAACTCACAGAATCCACTCATTGTCACCCCCTGAATGACATTTGTGAACATCAGCCCTCTGGGATGAGCCTGACCAAAGATCCTAACCCTAGCTCAAGGATTTAGGCTTCATGGAGCCCCAGCAGGCCCAAAGAGACACCAGTAAAGATTCTACTTAACTTAGAGATATCAAAACCGCATGGTTTCTAGGGTGTGAGTAGAGCAAGCCCTGGTAATTTGGGGTCCCTATCTGCCCCAGGGGCCGAGAGAAAGCCACGCTGGGCCGTCAAACCTGATAACCGGTCCAAAAACAACTAACAGATGGAAGGTCTTTGAGAGATAGGCTCTTCCAGGTTTGTAGCACCCTACCACAGGAAGCTGCATAGCAAATTTGGGCCAGATTAAACCAAACGTCTCAGAGTTATGAGGTGTCAAAGTTTCATTTTTGGTCATTTTTCCACCCCTTCCTGCCCCTGTCATGCCAAGACGAAACGCTCCAGCGACACCAAACTCACAGAATCCACTCATTGTCACCCCCTGAATGACATTTGTGAAAATCAGCCCTCTGGGATGAGCCTGACCAAAGATCCTAACCCTAGCTCAAGGATTTAGGCTTCATGGAGCCCCAGCAGGCCCAAAGAGACACCAGTAAAGATTCTACTTAACTTAGAGATATCAAACCGCATGGTTTCTAGGGTGTGAGTAGAGCAAGCCCTGGTAATTTGGGGTCCCTATCTGCCCCAGGGGCCGAGAGAAAGCCACGCCGGGCCGTCAAACCTGATAACCGGTCCAAAAACAACTAACAGATGGAAGGTCTTTGAGAGATGGGCTCTTCCAGGTTTGTAGCACCCTACCACAGGAAGCTGCATAGCAAATTTGGGGCCAGATTAAACCAAACGTCTCAGAGTTATGAAGGTGTCAAAAGTTTCATTTTTGGTCATTTTGCCCACCCCTTCCTGCCCCTGTCATGCCAAGACGAAACCTCCAGCGACACCAAACTCACAGAATCCACATCATTGTCACCCCCTGAATGACATTGTGAAATCAGCCCTCTGGGATGAGCCTGACCAAAGATCCTAACCCTAGCTCAAGGATTTAGGCTTCATGGAGCCCCCAGCAGGCCCAAAGGAGACACCAGTAAAAGATTCTACTTAACTTAGAGATATCAAACCGCATGGTTCTAGGGTGTGAGTAGAGCAAGCCCTGGTAATTTGGGGTCCCTATCTGCCCCAGGGGCCGAGAGAAGCCACGCTGGGCCGGTCAAACCTGATAACCGGTCCAAAACAACTAACAGATGGAAGGTCTTTGAGAGATGGGCTCTTCCAGGTTTGTAGCACCCTACCACAGGAAGCTGCATAGCAAATTTTGGGCCAGATTAAACCAAACGTCTCAGAGTTATGAGGTGTCAAAGTTTTCATTTTTGGTCATTTTCCACCCCTTCCTGCCCCTGTCATGCCAAGACGAAACGCTCCAGCGACACCAAACTCACAGGAATCCACTCATTGTCACCACCTGAATGACATTTGTGAACATCAGCCCTCTGGGATGAGCCTGACCAAAGATCCTAACCCTAGCTCAAGATTTAGGCTCATGGAGCCCCAGCAGGCCCAAAGAGACACCAGTAAAGATTCTACTTACTTAAGATATCAAACCGCATGGTTCTAGGGTGTGAGTAGAGCAAGCCCTGGTATTTGGGGTCCCTATCTGCCCCAGGGGCCGAGAGAAAGCCACGCTGGGCCGTCAAACCTGATAACCGGTCCAAAACACACTAACCAGATGGAAGGTCTTTGAGAGATAGGCTCTTCCAGGTTTGTAGCACCCTACCACAGGAAGCTGCATAGCAAAATTTGGGCCAGATGAACCAAACGTCTCAGAGGTTATGAGGTGTCAAAAGTTTCATTTTGTGGTCATTTTTCCACCCCTTCCTGCCCCTGTCATGCCAAGACAAACGCTCCAGCGACACCAACGCCAGAATCCACTCATTGTCACCCCCTGAATGACATTTTTTGGAACATCACCCTCTGGGATGAGCCTGACCAAAGATCCTAACCCTAGCTCAAGATTTAGGCTTCATGGAGCCCCAGCAGAGCCCAAAGACACCATAAAGATTCTACTTAACTTAGAGATATCAAACGCATGGTTTCCTAGGGTGTGAGTAGAGCAAGCCCTGGTAATTTGGGGTCCCTATCTGCCCCAGGGGCCAGAGAAAGCCAAACTGCTGGGCCGTCAAAACGATAACCGGTCCAAAACAACTAACAGATGAAGGTCTTTGATAAGATAGCTCTTCAGTTTTGTAGCACCCTACCACAGGAGCTGCATAGCAATTTGGCCAGATTAACCAAACGTCTCAGATTATGAGGTGTCAAAGTTTCATTTTTGTCATTTTTTTTTTCCACCCCTTCTACCCTGTCCTGCCAAGACGCACGCTCCAGCGACACCAAACTCACGAATCCCCTCATGGTCAACCCCTATGACAGTTGTGAACATCAGCCCTCTGGATGAGCTGACCAAAGATCCTAACCCTAGCTCAAGCTTTTAGGCTTCAGGAGCCCCAGCAGGCCCAAAGAGACACCAGAAAGATTCGACTTTAACTTAGAGATATCAAACCGCTGGTTTCTAGGTGTGATGTTTGAGAGCAAGCCTGGTAATTTTGGGGTCCCGATCTTGCCCCAGGGGCCGAGAGAA